>NC_056745.1:1247564025-1247829025 GCF_019279795.1 Protopterus annectens
TGACAGACAGACAGTCACAAAAAAAGGTTTTTGGTTTGCAATGGGTTCGGGTGTGCATTGTGTCTTAGGTAGGTAGTATGCTATTGGCCCTGGGCCTACAGCAGCATACTGTTATGCTATCCTGCCCCTTGTGACACATGTGATGTGATCGTACCTGCTCCTGTCAAACAGTTACACAGGGTGACTCATATGGCATATTATCTATCTGCATAACATTCAGCAGGGGTATGTCTGACATCTACTCATGGGGAGCCTTGCTTCTTAATGCTGTGTGGTTTACTCCAGGGTATGTCTTATCTGTGGGTAGGAACCTGTACCTCCACCATGTGGTCTTTACTGCTGTGACAAGGACGACAGACATAGGTCATTTGGGTTGTGGATGTTTTGAGGTGTTACCATGGTTGTTGGACAACTGTCATGGGTGTGACTTAATTATGTATATCCAGCAGTGGTAACCTCTATGTAGGTAGTATGGGTGCGCTCTGTGGTCTTGTCAGTCACTCTGCATAGGTAATGTGTTTGTCACAGTTTCTTATGTATGACTGTGTCCTTCTCCATATCTGTAGCTGTCATGGGAGGTACATACCGTGTAGGACATTGTGGGGAGTAGAGGGGTACAGTGACCTACATGTCCATAGCTGACACACCATGTCTGCTGACACATACCATGTACAGGTATTACAGGACTAGTGTGCCACTGTGTATATCAATGGGGAGCCTATTGTACACTTGTTGCCCCTGTACCCCCCTGACACATGCAGTGGTGGGCAGGCAAGCACATATGTGGTGGTTACTGGTGTAAGTGTTTTGGAATGGGGTATGGTACTCCAGTATCCACACTGGTGTTCACTCCATGCCTTTGTCACCAGGCACCTGTTGCAATACATCTGCACACATGTTCCTCACTCAGTGTGTATATATATATATATATATATATATATATATATATATATATATATATATATATATATATATATATATATATATATATATATATATATATATATATATATATATATATATATATATATATATATATATATATATATATATATTTATATATATATATATATATAGAGAGAGAGGGGGGAGAGAGAGAGACAGAGGGAGGGAGAGAGAGAGAGAGAGAGAGAGATAGTCATATACAGACATATCTGTAGACAGTCAGATCTGTCTGTATATGTATATGTATCTACATATATCTGTATATGTATGTGTGTATTACATATATATATGTATGTACATATTCTATCTATCTATATATGTCTATGCATTTCTACATCCCTCTCTATCTATGTATACATATATGAATATATATATATATATATATATATATATATATATATATATATATATATATATATATATATACATACATATCTCGATATACATATGTATACATATGATAGATATATATATAAACCTTTTTATTTACACATATGTATACACACACTAACGTACTGATGAACATCCATTACTGTACAACCTACATTGTACATTGCACTACAACCTCCATTGATATGTGCACAGAGTTACCTTCACATACATATGTATGTACAGCCTTCAGTGACAGTTGCAGTATGTCCCCTGCCCTATGCACATCTTCAAATACATAGATACAGACCAATAACACATATGGAGGGTTCACAGTATGTAGACTATTATATTATTACTGTGTTTGTTACAGCTGTTTGCGTTGGCTTTCTGATAGTTGGCCTGCTGCTGCTTCTCTTGCCAGCTTCAGTTTGCCTTGGCAGTGTCAGGTTGTGATGACAACTTGTTTGTTTTGTTATTATATATTTTCTTTCTTTCTTTCTTTTCTTTCTCTCTCTCTCTCTCTCTGTCTCTACCTCCAGAGGGTGCAATGAAAGTATTGCATGTGTGGACTGGGAGTACAGGATGCTTTTTTAGGTATCTGCACATGTCCATGTGATGGCCTCTGCACCAGTTGTTAGCCAGCATTTACTAATTGCATGCAGCCTGTTGTGTAGTGGTTGCAGTTCTCACTGTGATTTCAGGTCAGTGCTATAAAAAGGTTTGTTAGGTAGGCGTAGCCCTTTCAGATTATCAGGGTGGGGACCATGCTGGTATGCTGTGGACACTGTTCTGTGAGTGTAACGGTTGGTATGTCTCTCATATTTCAGGCTGTGTTGTAGACACTGCAATGCATGTTGTACTGTAACCTGAGTATTCCTTCCTCCAGTTTCCTCTTCTCAGTGTGTATGTAAACTGACACCTAAGACTAGTAATACTGTGTATATGGGTGTGTGTGCTTTCCTGTGGGACTTGTGGTGTAACTGGTATATAACAGTGGCTCTTGCAATTTGTTGCTATGGCTTCAATATTTGCCCTTTACATTCACTCCTTGTATGCCTGCTAGGTGTCTTTACTGTAATGTGTTGCTATGGCTTTCCTATTTTCCATTTACATTCACAGCTTGTAATGCTTGCTATATCTGTTTGAGCAGCAATTCCCTATGTGTTTGTTGTGGTAGGGTGGTACTGCATGCAGTGTGGTCTGGCCATGGTGTGGGCCTTGACACTTAGAAGGGTATTTGATTATGCTGCTGAGCAGGCTTCAGATACTCTCAGGTGCATCTTTTATCAGCCTCATGGAATTGTACATATCAGTGGGATACAGCCATGAAATTTTCTGATATTCTGCAGTTGTGACTGTGGGTTATTTTGAGCATATGTATTACTACACCATTTGTGACGTGCAAGTGGTGCATACTGTCAGTAATTCATAGTTACCATTGCATGCATTATAACACCTTTCTGCCTACTGTTAGTACATTTTACAGGGAGTCAGTGGGGCACAGTTGACATTTGTTTTCAAATCAGGGACATCCCTGTAACTCAGTCACAGTTGCTATGTCTGGGCTCTTAACTATTAAACTATGGCAATGTTTATCCTGCTCTGAGTATGTGTGTGGCTTGCAAGGTGCTACTGTGACATTATTACCTACTAGCTACCAACTAGCATGGCTGTTTCTCTTCACACAGTAATATTTTACAAATCCACTAGATTTGACAGTAGATATACATGACATGCTTTGTGTACTAGACTTCCTATATTCCTTTTACATTCATTCCTACTATTTCATGATATATTTCTTTCAGCACAATGTTCCTGTATAGCAGTCATGGCTTAGTGGTAAGTCAGGCAGACTACTGTTTCCAAGGTCCTGGGTTCAGGACTGACAGTGGGATTTTATTTTGCTTCTGAGCAGACTACAGGCCTTGTCATTCAGAGTGACTAAGGCACTTTTAAGCAGTTGTAAGCGGGTTAGTGCTGGTTTGTGTGGAGCTTACGCATGCTCACTGTCGCTTAGCTTCACGCACACACGCTTAGCTAAGCGAACACAAGTGCACACACGCTTACAACTGCTTAAAAGTGCTTACTCTCGCGCACACCCGCGCTAATTTCTTTGAAAGAAAAGAAAATGGGGAGATAGGAAAGTGGTGAAAAAGGGGGCACAAAGAGGGTAGGACAGTAGGAAAACAAGCTCTGGATTTGCAGGAAGGATGTAGGTAAGGCCCATAGCTGCCCATTTCTTTATCAGCAACAGCTGTGCATATGTGTGTAATTTGGTGTGAAATTTGAAACCTTCCACCCCTGAGAGAGGGGTGAGGACAACAATATTTGTTGTACAGCCAATTGTAATTGCCAGTTTACATGTCCAGCAGACATGTCTGCAAAATGGGCAGCTATGTATGGGGCATAATTTATTTTGCGGGAACAGAGTGCCCTTTTTTTTTTTTCAGGTGAGAGTGGAATGTCAGGTACAGGAAGTAGGTATAGTTGGCGAGGTAGGTAGGGGAGGTTAACAGACAAGACAAACAAGACGCATACAGGGGTGGTGTGTGACACATGGGGGGGAAACACAATTGACGGGGACTGATGTTTGGATATCTCAAGCCCATGAGCCCATAGATGGCAACAGTGGAACTGAGATCCCCACCCATGGGCAGTTGCCACTGTGCCCTCACTGCCCAGGATGCTGGGGGCTGTGTAGGATGGGCAGCAGGCACACCCGTGAGTTGTGCCACCTGTGCCTCAAGCTGGCGTAGGGGCTCAAGCAAAGAATGCCTGATCTCCCTACGCACCACATTCTGGACACTATGGAGGGTGAGTGGATGGTCTTCTCCGGCCACGCTTTCAGAGGGGGGTCGAGCCCCATCCCCTGCACCGCTTCCACCCGAAGGTGGCACAGGGCCACAGGAGGAGGGTCCAGCCTGGGCACTAGTGCCAGGTGCACTCGCCAGCTGAGGTGGGAGAGGTGGGGAACCCGCCTTCCCTGTCGTCCTATGTTTTGCATTATTTTATGACAGTTTGGGTTAGTAACAAACAATACCATTCACAATTAGTTGTAACAGCATGCATTAGTATTCCCATTAACCAAACACCCATAAATCAAGACATTGAACAGCAAGCATAACACATGCATGATTTGAACAACAGTACACAATCCAACAGCATGCAGGGTTGATTGATGGCAACAGGCCATCAGGTTTGGATGTATGAATAGGGCACATGCATCAACGTACATGCAAATATGTATGAACCAACAGGACAAATGTCCAGGGGAATTAATTGTGAATACACATACCCATTTCATGTGGAATGGATTATTTGTGGTTATAGGGTAGGGTGAAGAAATATTTCATTAACAACTTCAAATACCTATACATATGCTGTACATTTCTACTAGCTGCAGATATATACACCCTACAGGCCTGACTACAGTTTCCTATGTGTAAACTTAGGCATGTTGGTGATGGGAATGTTACTGCTACATTAATATACATTGCATTTTTATTCATACACATTCATATCTGGCTCTGTTCAGCTACAGCATCCTGCTACATTTGATTTATATGGCTCTAGACAACTGTGGATGTTTGGTATTTCATACAACCATACTATCTGCATATTGCAAAGGTACAGCAACATATCCAAATTGCGGGACAGACATTCCAGCTTCAGTACTTTATTGCACACATTTGACTCTTTGGTTGTGCCTGTCACATTCATTTCATTCTGTACTGACTGCAGTATACTTTATTCAGGAGTTATTACAACTTTATTGGTGGATTCATACCTCTTTCTCACACTCTCACTTGTTTTATTTTTACAATTCAGGATGGTACTTAATTCTATGCTTTATTGACATGTTTTACTTGGTTACAACAATCCTTTCCAACAGTCTCACTTGTGTCATGTTTCAGATTTTAAACGGGGATATATTTCACACATGTGTTGTACTCAGCTTGTGTAGCTGTAATTTACAGCCTGCTGCAGGTTATGTACTATTACATTACAGGTGGAACATCTTTATTTCAGACTTGTTTCATTTTTATTTTTGGATTACAGGCTGCATCACACTTATGTAATCACACAGTATTAGCAGAATCTCTCTTACACTGTTACTTGAACTTTTTATTAATAAGTGACTACACTGCACTCTTTTGCAAGCTGTCATACTTATATTTTTAACAGTTACAGGGAGAGAATTACTAACCTGCCTGGTGGCACAACCGCACAAGCCTATCAGCATAGGCTCGATGATTCATGGAACGGACACCTGCAGCTGTAATATAAATGAAGTAATATTGGAATACACATCTCCATAATATCAGCTAGGTTAATTTCTTACATAAATAATTACATGTAACTTACTCAGTAGTGGGGTGTTGGGCATTTGCCGGGCCTCCTGGATCCAACGGTTCAGTTGGGCCTGCTTCCGTCTCTTCAGGTCCGCATGGTGGTGACGGACCTGTTCACCAGTCCTTGGTATTCCTGTGGCACTGGTGAGATCATGTGCCAACCGGTCCCACACCTCAGCCTTGTATGCCCCCCACAGGACCTGGCCCTGCATGAGTTGGGCCTCATGATCATGGACGAGGAGCCAAACCATATATTTGGACTCCTCAATGCCCCACCTCTGTGCTCGGAAGCAACTACCCTCTCCTACACCTGCCATCCTGACTGCAAATCAATTCCACAATCAGTTATGCTGTGTATTCCCGCCTATGGGGCTTATATATATATATGCCGTTTTTCCTGCACTTATCTGTGATTGGCCATTTTGGAAATGTATCAACTTCACAAAACCTGCTTTGTCATGCTTCTCTTTCCATTCATTCCCATATATATATGCTAATACTGCACTTCGAAGAGCAACTGTCATGGCTTAGTGGTTCAGTACTTTGACTATGGTGCATGGTATCCTGAGTTCAAGCCTGGCCATTGCTTTTTTTATTTTATGACTGTCTACACAAGCTAGGAGGTGTGTCTGTGTAAAGGCAGTTTTGATACAGCTTGCTCAACGTTGCCCGCCGGTTATCTTGTTGGCGCGGTGCGCAGCTCCACGCAAATGGGTTACGCTGGTTTACGTGTAATTTGGCTGTAAGCACACATATTATGCTCAGCTCAGCTACGGGCACACATTTTCAGCATGTTACAACACTGCTCAACCCTGGGAACTCATTTTACACCTGTTAAACCACTGCTCACCTACAGGCAGATATACTCAGCTTGTTAGAGCGTAGCTCAGCTATGGGCACTTCTGACATTTTTTTTTTTATTATCTCACATTTCTTCAAAATTCATGGCCCATTTCATTACATTTTACATAAAAATATAATTTTATATATGTACATATATGTCAGAGAATTGTTTCGTGCTTATTTCACTAGAAATAAAAATTGATGTTGTGGTGCTCGAACCGTGACTGCCTCTCTTCAGCTGATGTCCCTACCGCTACGCTATTGCTTCTTGGCTTACTTTGCATATTTATATCTTATATGCTTTTCCACTGACTGCTAACTGTGGCTAAGCGATGGGCACGCCCGTGCAAACGAGCGCAATTACGGGCAAACATCTTTAAAACTATATAACATGTTCATTTTTACATTTTATGTTTATAGTCTGTGGGGGCATGTGTTGTGTTGCTTTTGTTGACATTTACGCGGGCTCTCTCATGGGGGTTTACTTTCGGAATGTTCCTCTTCTGGGGGCGTGTCCGTTTGCAGGACTCGCCCTGCGGACACGCCCCCTACTTTCTTACATGGACTGTGTTAGCCTTGAGTGTGAGTCAGCATGCCCTCTTGAATATACATGGCATGCTGACATCACACCGTTTAACTGCAGCCTCCGTGTAAGACTTGTAACTCTTACACAGAGGCTTTGTGAATCCTGCCCTACCTCATTTGCATGCCTTTCAGCTGCAATTGAGGTAATTTGCATGTCCCGGCCCTGTCCGTGTAAGAGATGTGTTAGGAGCTCTCTTGCACACCCCTGCAGGCTGTTCCTGGATCGCTCGTCGGACATGATGGCTGCATGGAGTCTTACTCTACTCTTAGACTCCATGCAAGCCATCGTGAATCCAGCCCTCTGTCTGCCAGGGTGTAGGCTATGTCCATAGGTTTGGCATATTTTGTGCTGTTATGCAACAATTCAGAGCATATCTGGGTTGTTTCCACACATATTCCTGACACAACTAAAGAAGGCCTTGTGATTATCTGTAGTGTCTGGTCAATTTCACTGTCAAAACGTGCAAGTGATGATTATATGAGGGATTGAAGTGTCTTGCCAATACTGTTCAGAGATGTCCTCCCTCTGTGGGATATTGCTCTGTTATGTAGTAGCTTCCTCCTTCTGTTGTACAGCTTATATATGGCCGGGGTCAACCAGACAGGTCTCCTGTTTTGGAGGAGTCATGGTTTTATTTGGGATAGCATGATCAATGCATACCTGCAGGTGCTCATACAATGCATTTGTAAAGGAGTCTGCAGATTGGGCTGTATTATCCTCCAGCATGGGGCCTTTGAAGTATTCCACCCTAGTCTTCACAAGTGCAAAGTCTGCTTTTGAGAAATTCTTTACAGTGATTTCCTTGGCTGGGGGTGGGGACAAGATATGGATGTCCAGGGAAAGTTGTTTATGGTCTGATCTTAACAATGAGGGTTCTACCTCTGGTGTGGAGCATAGAGTCCCCATGTTGGTGATGATCAGGTCCAATATGTATTCCCCCTTGTGGGTGTGGTGACTGGTTGTGCCATAGCACATGGATTCACAAATTGTAGGGGCTGTAGGTTGATGTTGTTGAGGGCCTGAGTAGTATCCCCAGTCAATATATGTGTACCTGAAGTCAACCACTATAATGGTATGTGTGAAGACCTTCATATCCTACACTGTTCCCAGGAAAGCCGAGTGTGGTTCCTGAGTATGGGGGGGGGGGTGGTCTGAACTACACACCAAACCAAAAAGCAGTTTTGCACAATGGTAGTTGTATATGTATGGCCTGTCATGCTTAGTGCAGTGGTACCAACCCAGAGGTGTGTGTATCTGTGATGTATATGGATACACCCCCTACTTGTGTTGTGTGTTACAAGTCCTGTGGTCATGAAGCATGGTATAGAACATAACCTGGCAGTGCCAGTGTGCATATGTGACCCTGAACTAGGCGTCTGTTAATGCACAGGTATTGTTATCCCCCATACTGAGGGATAGTAAAAGATGTACATTTCTCTTTGGAAAGACTGATGATGTCAGCACCCTATAAATGCAGCAGGAGAAAAGAAACAATCCAGTAATGCGAATAGTGTGCTGCGCTAATGCGTCTATTTCAAGTATCATAACATAGGTACATAGGGGTTTGAATCCTGCAAATGCTGTGTGTGTGTGGGGTGGCAGGGGGGTGTATATGTATGCAATTCTCTGTGAAAAGGATGGCCTTTTTTGAAGACTGAGATAACACACTAAAAGATGTACATTCCTCTTTGGAAAGACTGATGATGTCAGCACCCTATAAATACAGCAGGAGAAGAGAAATCACCCAGTAATGCGAATAGAGCGCTGCGCTAATGCGTCTCTCTCAAGTTTCATAACATTGTTAGGTAGGGGTTTGAATCCTATAAATGCCATGTGTATGTTTGTCAATGTGTTGTCTGTTTTGCTTTTATTATTGTATGACATATTATTATAACAGTAATTTCAATGCACACATCAGGTATGTGTGTGCTAAATACAGATATGTACCTGTGACCTTTAATAGTTCCTATGTGTGAAACCTGCCTCATATGAATACAGTTGTTACCTTTGCCAGCATGTGCCGCAGCTTACCAGACCTTAGGTCATACATGTATGTTGGTGACAATGCAGGCTACTGCAGTGATCTGTGTCCTAGGCCAACTATGTGACACACACCCATGAAAGCTTTGATAGATTAATGTGGGGTGAGGGTTCATGTCTGGAGTATATGTCAGACATGTTAAAACACAGCAAAGTCTGTGAGTGATGGACATCTAGTGTAGGTGTATGTCAACTGTTGCCGATATGCATACAGACACCTTCTTGCTTAGGTGATACACCGAGGGACTGCAGAATACCTTTGTAAATGTGAATATCACAGGATAGACAAGATAACACTTGTCCACATGTACACACCATTACCCGTTCTACATGATGGGTGCTACCACCTACATGGTACTGTTGGAATACTATGTTAACTACATGCCGATGACAATGCTACAGTTGGATTACAGCAATACAGCATGGCTTGGACAACAGATATCTGTCTGTATGATACACTTGTGATGGTTAGGTGTGTCATGTGTAAAATGCATTGTAGGCCACTGTATGCATTTGCAGTCGTGGATGGACATATCCGTAGTGTGTTGACATGTACGTGAGACTGCTATATGCCAAAGAGTATTGTTCCCAGGGATATGTGGGGCTCAGTAAGAATGGCTACTGGTATAGTGTAGTACTGCAGGGATATCACTGACACCAGGTTCCTACATCTGTGTATCAGTTGAGGAGACCACTGAATGTCAGGCTATGTAGGCTGTGTATAGTACCAGAATGCAGACCATTGACATTTGGAAACCGTATCACCCGCATTATACTGTCAAACCATGTCATGTTCCATGCTAACCATGTTCACAAATGTACACCTGCAACTCTGTGCTGCAAACATCACACATGTACTGTCCACACCCCAACACATGCAGGCACAGGTACACACAACAGCCATGTGGCACATGTGCAGACAGTACACTTTGGGAATTAACACTGGTGTATACAAAACTACAATGACAATCATAGTTAATGCATCATGCATGCTCGAATATACCCACAACGATATCATTACACTGTACTGTTAACAACATGATATTATTACTAAAGTGCTATGTAGTCACCCTGTGCATCAGCACCATGCTATCCTGTTCCTGCATCAATGTTACAGACAGCAGGAGGTGGCACAGTTTCATCATATGCACAGGGTGTGTACTTGGTTTGCCAGAGTCTGCCATTGACACATCCAATCGACATGTATGTGTGTGTGTGTTAGTGCGGGACAACAGTACAACATGGGGCAATGTTGATGCAATGTGTGTGTGTATGTGTTAGCCCTAGGTGTTAGCATTATGTGTGTGTGTATGCATGCACACAGTTCCACCACGTGATTGCCATATACGGTTGTTTGTGGACAGCCACAGACTGTACCTGCCAGGTCATACAGATCACTGTCTCTGGCCACGGACACAGTACCTGTGCCTGGCAGGGGTGCTACAGACAGTATCAGGTACTAAGCCACACTGGGTACTGTCATCAGAAGCAGTGGGTTGTTGACTGGACACATGTCCCTGCTGGGACTGTCCAGAGCCACATGCACGATGGCAGCTGCAACGTCACACATAGTGTCATTCATAGCAGTGTGATGTGCTCTAAGCTCCCTCAGACCCTGTCTGGTGTACCGTTCCATATGTGCCTGTGCCTGCATTACAGCCTGGAACATAGCTGAGGTTGAAAGACCTCTGTGGGCACATCTGACAGGGGCAGTATGACCACGGATGCTCCCACGAGAACCCCTGGACATCTGCCTCTGTGGTACCATGTCAGGAATCTGGCCATGGCTGCTGTGAGGGGATGCATGTGCCAATGATATCACACTACCCTGGTCAATGCACACTGTATGCTGTCCCTCAGCTAAGGACATTGGTGACAATGGATATATCAGCAGGATGATTGTGCGCATTGATGGGGATTGACTGCTGTGTAGTGTCGATTGGCTGACCAACGACAGACCCTGTCACAACTCCCTGTGCCATTACACATGTATCATTATTATCACTATCCCCAGCAGTGGCTTCAGGTTCCCTGTTGCACTCCACCACAGCAACATCAGAACCTGTGAGAGGAAGATAGGAAACACAGTTTACAAATGTGTACATGATGTTAGCACACATGCACACATGCACACATACATGCGCACATGCACACAGGCGCACATGCACACATGCACACATGCACACAGGTGCACATGCACACATGCACATACACACAGGCGCACAGGCGCACATGCACACATGCACACATGCACACAGGCACACAGGCACACATGCACACAGGCGCACATGTGCACATGCACACATGCACACAGGCACACAAGCACACAGGCACACTCCCCAGTACAGCAGATACAAACACAGACACACCTGCAATCCAACACATACACAATACTGTTTGAGGGAGGGTGACAGTATCACAAGGAAAAACATCACTGCACATGTGTCAGCATGCAGGTTATGTGTTGCACAGGAACATGCAGTACAAGTGTAGACAGCCCTTGTTAATAACAGTATACGTGTACTTGATGCTTGTGTGTAGTTGTTCAGTGATTGTCTCCACCCTGGGACACAATGTGTACAAGGACATAACAATGTTGTGCAAGTGTTAGAAGCTGTGGGTGCATATATTTGCACACACACACAACACATGACAGTGATACTCAATAACTGCTATGTGTACTTTTGTGGTCAGTGGAACTGGATGTGGTGTAGTAATGTGAGTCATGATCAACATGCTTCTTGTGGTCAGTCAACAATAATAATGTGTGCCAGATAGGCAGATAGCATGCTGTACCTGAAGTGCAGTAACATGACTACATCCACAATTAAACAGCCACTTGTTACATGGGTGTGTAAGGTGGCCAGTAGTGAGCATTGCCTAACATGAATGTATTATTTGTTCAAGACTGATGCACAAAGACATGGTAGGCCTTTACCCCTCAGGTATATTATGTGTGCTGCATAGAGGATAAGTAGGATACTGAAGGGTGGCCATACAGCAGGTGTCATAATTGGACATGTGTAGCAGGCTAAGGTGTAGTGTCTATGCCAAACATGTGTGTGTTGTGTACATGTGTATCAGGTATGCCTATACAATGTCCAGTACTGTGTTGCCACACATGTGTGTCATGCTCTGTGTATTGCATGTGAGTGAGGCAGCTACTGAGAATAATGGGATATGCATAGTCTCACAGCAAACATGCACAGCATGCATTATGTGTAGATGTTACATGTGCACACACTACACCTCCATATGACATGTACATGTCATTAGCAATAGTATTGTTATTACACACTCACCAGCATGGATTGGCTGCCTTGCTGTCACTCCTGAGGGACCTGCAAAAATATGATACTGAGAGTATGATAAAGTACAGTAGTACAACAGGTGGCTTTCACAGGTGTACAGATTATGCTCAGAATATCAATCTTGCAGAAGAATAGGCAGGTTAACAGCTACACACACAGTACATATCTCACACATGCATAAACTTTACCAGTACAGAGAGCAGTCAACTACAGATATGGCATGTTACCTGCACACTCCATTTCAACATGCTGGGTGTCTCCGGCCTCCATGATGACACATGTTTGTGGATGTTGTTGTTGTTGGCCTGGAGCCGCAAAACTTAGGAGGTGCTCCTCCACACTGGTGAGGGGGGTGGATAGGTACCCCACCACCTGTGGCAAGCTGTTGTCTGTGGATATCAGATGCACGCTGCCGGACATATCTAATTAAATCACTGCAGTGATTGCGTACCTGCTCATTTGTCCGGTTATGTATGCCTATGTCATTTACCCGACGGACAAGATCTTGCCACAGTGCAGCCCTCTCATGCTGGTTCTGGCTGGTCCTGGAAAACAGCAAAGAGAAATTCTGCACCAGGCTCTGGTGGATCTCCTGATCCTCTGCTGCTGTATAAGGTTGGTTACGCTGATGCACCATCACCCTGGAAGGAAAAGAAAAATATGTGAGCAAGTCATGTGGCACACTTAATATTCTAATGTACTGATATCACTTAACTGCCATATATAGCATCTGTCTGTCTATCAGGGGATACACATGTTCGATACCACATATCAGTGCTCAGCCCACAACTGTCTGACAGTGCCTGCCACACTCCATACAACAAACTAGTATACACCAGCACTTGGCACACTGTTTGGGATACAATGCACAACCTCACACTGGGGGTATGTATCAAGCTAATGGATGAAGAATATTGTCATCCCAATGCAATGAATGCAATGCACATTTACAGTTTCAACGGTAATCCACCCTAGTCTTTGATGCCATACGACTACCTGACATATGTGCACAGTTGTTAATATAGCCAGCATACTGCTGTCACAGGGTATACATGCTGCCAGGTACACACACATACCCTGTAACACACATGAGATTGCGGCCATCGTACAGGCATCATTACACACACATTACACATACATACAACACACAAATGTATGACAACACAGATGAGCATTAACTGTGTACCTTATAGTACTGTGTGCCCCTACTTACAGATACCTATGCATGAGGTATGTAATCTGTGCAGACTACAGGAAACGCACCAGACAGTGTTACCATGGAATGTGATCATACACCATACTGTAGTGTTTAGGCCTACAACTTCAGGTAGTACAACAGTTCATATGTGAGCTGGATTCAACAGCAGTACCACTTAATGAGCATACATGTATTGCTTCTACCTACGATGGGACACCGTAGTCGTACACAGGGAACTACAGCACAACATATGCCAATCTACCATGTTTGCATCCCGATAACTGACACATCTTTCTCTGGCTTCACACCTATGACACAAACTACCTTGACAGACACAAACTCACGCTAAGCTATCACACCTTTACAGACCTTGCACACAGTCAGTGTCACACTCATTCAACCTCACATAGCTGGTATTGCACTGAGTACATGTGTGTGTGCATTGTGTCATAGGTAGGTACTATGCTATTGGCCCTGGGCCTAGGGCAGCCTAGCCATATGCTACCCTGCCCTTTGGGACACATGAAATGTGATTTTACTTGCTACTGTGAAACGGTTACACAGAGGTGACTCACAGGGCATATTACCTATCTCCATAACATTCATCAGGGGTATGTATGACATCTACTTATAAGGCGCCTTGTTTGTTAATGCTGGGTGGGTTAGTCCAGGGTATGTCATATTTGTGTATAGAAACCTGTACCTCCAGCATGTGCTGTTTAGTGCGGTGACAAGGATTAGGGCCCTAGGTCATGTAGGCTGGACAGATTGTGAGGTGTTGCCATGGTGGTTGGCCGACTGGTATGGGTGTGACATAACTCTGTATGTCCAGCAGTGGTAACCTCTGTGTAGGAAGTATGCAAGGCACTCTAGCTGTGGTTTTGTGAGTCAGTCTGCATAGGGAATGTGTTTGAGGGCATTATCAGTCTTTGTTAGGTATGTCTGTGGCCTTTCCACTTGCTGTAGTTCTCATGGGAGGTACATACTGCATAGGACATTGTGAGGTGTAGAGAGGCACACTGACTTATATTTCCCTAGATGACACACCTTTATTGATGACACATACCATGTACAGGGATTACAAGACTAGTGTGCCACTGTGGATATCAAAGGGGAGGCTATTTTACACCTGTGTCCCATGTTCCCTTCTGACACCTCGAGTGGTAGGCAGGCAACCACCTATGTGGTAGTTAGTGGGCAACATGTTTTGGAATGGGGTATGGTACTGCAGTATCAACACTCATGTTCAGTCCATGCCTTGGTCACCAGGCACCTGTTGCAGTACATCTGCCCACATGTCCCCCTCTCTCACTCTCTCTTTATATATATATATATATATATATATATATATATACACACATATACATATACATATATATATATATATATCAATATATACATATATATATATATATATATATATATATATATATATATATATATATATATATATATATATATATATATATATATATATATATATATATATATATATATATATATATATATATATATATATATATATATATATATATATATATATATATATATATATATATATATATATATATATATATATATATATATATATATATATATATATATACACACACACACACACACACATCTTGACTATATATATATATATATATATATATATATATATATATATATATATATATATATATATATATATATATATACACATATCTATAGACATTCATATCTATCTGTATATATGTATGTATCTACATATATGTCTATATATGTATGTATATATTATATCTATATGTATATACATATTCCATCTATCTATATATCTCTGTCTATCTATACATACCTCTCTATGTGTGTATATATATATATATATATATATATATATATATATATATATATATGTATATGCACATACTTCTAAACATCCATTGCTGTACATATACATGCACATGTAGGCACATAGACTGCCCACCTTTCATGGTGGGAATATTACTTCTGAAACAGTTGCGAGACATACCATTCTGTAATGATATTGCACAGTCTTGTGCAGAATGCATTATGCTGTCCTCAGGCCGTATAGCTGTAGCAGGCCTCACTGGCTCAGGCCCACAGAAGTTCACCACCACATGACATATACCTGCACTGCATGCTGTTTTCAATGCCACACACTACAACCTACATTGATATGTGCACATAGCAACCTTCAGCTACATATGTATGTCCAGCCTTCACTAACAGTTGCAGTATGTCCCATGCCCTATGCACATCTACATATACATATAGATACAGACTGCTAACACATATGGAGGGATCACAGTATGTAGATTATTAGATTATGTAGTTTACATTACCTTTGTCTCTGACAGCTTTCTCTCTCTCTCTCTATTTATCTCTCTCTCTCTCTCTCTCTCTCTCTCTCTCTCTCTCTCCAGTTGCTGCAATGATATTATTGCATGTGTGGACTGGCAGTACAGGCTGCTTTGGTAGGTATCTGCACATGTGCATGTGATGGCCTCTGCACCAGTTGGTGGCCAGCATTTAGTAATTGCATGCAGCCTGCTGTGTGGTAATTGCAGTTCTCACTGTGATTTCAGGACACTGCTATAAAATGATAGGTTGGGAAGGCGTAGGCCTTTCAGTTTTGCAAGGTGGGGACCAGATATTTGTCTTTACTGGAATGTGTTGTTATGGCTTTCCTATTTTCCATTTACATTCACTCCTTGTAATGCATGATATATTTCTTTCAGCATTTAGGTCTTATATGTTTGCTGTGGCTTGGTGGTACTTCATGCAGTTTGGTGAGCCCGAGGTCTGGGGTTTGACACTTACAAAGGTATTTTATTTTGTTGCTGAGCAGTACTAGGGCCTTGTCATACAGAGTGAATAAGGCACTTTTAAACAGTTGTAAGCGGGAAGCAGGAAGTCAGTGGCGACACCAGCTAGGGATGCACAGGCTGGGTGTAGGGAAGGTCCATAGCTGCACATTTCTTTAACTGCAATAGCTGTACATATGTTTGACATTTGCTGTGACATTTGAAACCTTCCACCCCTGAGAGAGGGGTGAGGGCAACTAAGTATATTGTACTAACAATTATGAATATCAGGCACATGCAGTGCTTGTGAACTGCTATACTGTCATTAGTATGTTAGATGGCTACATCCTTTGATATTTCTGTGTTGTACTCCTACATAAGGGCATGCTTGTGGAAGTAATTCTACAGCTATTCACAGAGTGTGTAACAGCAAGACAGGCTGATATGCCTGTGTGTTTCTGACATTTCCAGGCCTCAGATACTCTCAGGTATATATTTGAACAGCCTCAGGGAAAGGTACATATCAGTGGGATACACCCGTGATATATTTCAGATATTCTGCAGTTGTGACTGTGGGGTATTTTGAGCATATGTATTACTACATCATTTCTGACATGCAAGTAGTGTCTACTGTAACTTATTGACAGTTATCATTACGTGGGATTCCCCACATTTCTGCCCACTGTGAGTACATTTCACAGGGAGTCAGTGGGGCACAGGTAACATTTGTTTGCAAATCAGGGACATCCCTGTAAATCAGTCACAGTTGGGAGGTGTGGCCTCTTACCTATTCAAATATGGCGGTGTTTATCCTGCTCTGATACTGTTTGGGGTTTGTAAGCTGCTACTGTAACATTATTAGCTACTAGCATGGCTGTTTCTCTTATCACACTAATGTAATGCAATTCCACAAGAATTGCCAGTAAAGATACACAGAACAAGCTTTATGTAATGGCCTTCCTATTTTCCCTTTACATTGACTCCTTGTATTTCATGATATATTTCTTTCAGCACCAAGTTCTTGTATATCTGCTGTGGCTCAGTGGTAATTTATGTAATCTAGTGTTTCCAAGGTCCTGGGTTTGAGACTGACAGGGGTATTTTAGTTTGCTGATGAGCAGACTACAGACCTTGTCATACAGAGTGACTAAGGCACTTTTAAGCAGTTGTAAGCGAGTTTGCGCGCCGCTTAGCTAAGCGCACACCCTCTGACTACTGCTTAAAAGTGCTTACTCTCGCTAACACCCGCGCTATTTTCTTTTAAAGAAAAAAAATGAGGAAATAGGAAAGTGGTGAAAAAGGGGGAACAAAGAGAGTAGGACAGTAGCAAAACAAGCTTGGGATGTGCAGGAAGGATGTAGGGAAGGCCCATAGCTGCCTAATACTTTACCAGCAACAGCTGTGCATATGTTAGAAATTTAGAGGTAGATTTGTCACCTTCCACCCCTGAGAGAGGGATGAGGACAACGAAATATGTTGTACAGCCAATTGTAATTATCAGTTTACATGTCCAGCAGACATGTATGCGAAATGGGCAGCTATGTATGGGGCGTAATTTTTTTGTGGGAACTGAGTGCCCTTTTTTCTTTTTTTTTCAGGTAAGAGTAGAATGTGAGGTACAGGATGTAGGTATAGTTGGGGAGGTAGGTTGGGGAGGCTAACAGACAAGACAAACAAGATGCATACAGGGGCGGAGTATGACACATGTGGGGGGTAAACACAATTGACAGGGATGGATGTTTGGATATCGCAAGCCCATGAGCCCACAGATGGCAACAGTGAAACTGAGATCCCCACCCATGGGCAGTTACCACTGCGCCCTCACAGTCCAGGCTGGGGCTGTGCTGGGGGCTGGATAGGATGGGCAGGCACACCCGTGAGTTGCGCCACTCTCGCCTCAAGCTGGCATAGAGGATCAGTCACGGAACGCCTGATCTCACTACGCACCACAGACCAGACCCTATGGAGGGTGAGTGGAGGCTCTCCTCCGGCCACGCTTGCAGAGGGGGGATGAGCCCCATCCCCTGCAGCGCTTCCACCCAAAGGTGGCATGGGGCCACCGGAGGAGGAGGTCCCAGCCTGGGCACTGGTGCCAGGTGCACTCGCCTTCCCTGTTGTCCTATGTTTAGCAGTATTTTATGGTATTTTGGATTAGTAACAAACAACACCATTCAAAATTAGTTGTAACAGCATGCATCAGTATTCCCATTAACCAAACACACATGAATTCCGAACATTGAGCAGCAAGCATAACACATGCATATTTAGAACAACAGTGGACATTCCAACAGCATGCAGGGTTGATTGGTGGTAACAGGCCATCAGGTTTGGATATATGAACAGGGCACATGCATCAACGTACATGCAGATATGTATAAACCAATAGGACAAATGTCCATTGGAATTAATTGTGAATACACATACCCAGTTTGGTGTGGAATGGCATAATTTGTGAAAATAGGGTAGGGTGGAGAAATATTACATTAACAACTTAAACTACCTATACATATACTGAACATTCCTAGTAGATGCAGATATATATCCCCTACATGAATTAGTACAGTTTCCTGTATGTAACCTTAGGAATGTTGGTGATGGGCATGTTACTGCTACATTAATATACATTCCATTTTTATTCATATATGTTTATATCTGGCTGTGTTCAGGTAAAGCATCCTGCTACATTTGATTTATATGGGTCTAGACAACTGTGGATGTTCAGCATCACAACCATACTATCTCCATAATGCAAGGGTACAGCAACATATCCAAATTGTGGGACGGACACAGTCCAGGTTCTGTACTTTATTAAAGACATTTCACTCTTTGGTTGTAGCTGTCTCATTCATTTCATTATGTAGTGCATGCAGTATACCTTTATTCCAGACTTATTACAGCTTTCTTGGTAGCTTCAAACTCTCTTTCTCACACTCTCTCACTTATTTTATATTTACATTTCAGGATGGTACTTAATTCTAGGCTTTATTTACATTTATTACTGGGTTACAACAATTCTTTCCAGTTGACTCACTTATTTCATATGGCAGAATTTATAAGGATGTATTCACCACTTGTCTATCCTTTGTTGATTGATTACAACACTCATTTTCAGGCTGAAGCAGTTATCTGATATTACAATACAGGTGGAAACTCTATTTGAGATTGAGACTTGTTTGATCTTTATTTCTGGATTGCAATACTCTTTTCCAGGCTGCATCACTTATCTAATCTTACAATACTAGCAGAATCTTTCTTCTAGGCTTATTTGACCTTTATTACTGGGTTACAACACTGAACTCTTTTTCAAGCTGTCCCACTTATATTCTATAACAATACCAGAAGAATAATTACTAACCTGCCTGGTGGTGCAACCTCGCCAGCCTATCAGCATAGGCTTGCCAATTTGTGGAATGAACACCTGCAGCTGTAATATAAATGAAGGAATATTGTAACATACCTATCCATACCATAGGCTAGGATAGCATTTCTTACATACTTAATTACATGGATACTTAGTAGTGGGGCATTAGGCATTTGGCGGGCCTCCTGGATCCATTGGTTCAGTTGGTCCTCCTTTCATCGCTTCATGTCTGCATGGTGGTGACGGACCTGTTCACCAGTCCTCAGAATGCTTGTGGCACTGGTGAGATCATGTGCCAACAGGTTCCATGCCTCTGCCTTGTACGCTCCCCATTGAACCTGGCCCTGCATGAGTTGGGCTTCATGATCATGGAAAAGGAGCCAAACCATATATTTTGACTCCTCAACTCCCCACCTTTGTGCTCTAAAGTGATTTCCCTCTCCTGCACCTGCCATCTTGACTGCAAATGGGTACAACAATCAGTTATGGTGTGTATTCCCGCCTATGGAGCTTATATATGCCGGGTTTCCCGCACTTATCTGTGATTGGCCATTTTGGATATTTATCAGCTTACAGCAAACCTGCTTTGTCATGGTTCTATTTTCATTCATTCCTATATGTATGCTAATACTGTATTTCTAAGTACAACTGTCATGGCTTAGTGGTTCAGTACTTTGACTATGGTGCACAGTATCCCGGGTTCAACCCTTGTCATTGCTTTTTTATTTTACTACTGTCTAGTCAGGCTAGGAGGTGTGTCTGTGTAAAGGTGACTTTGCTACAGCTTGCCCAATGTTGCCCGACGGTGAGCTGGTTGGCGCGCTGCGCAGCTCCGCGCAAACGGCTTACACTGGGTAATGCGTTATTTACCTATAAGCACTCATATTGAGCTGGGTGAAGCACTGCTCAGCTATGGGCACTCATATTAAGCTTGTTAAAGTGCTGCTCACCTACGGGTACTCATATTAAGCTTGTTAAACGCTGCTCACCTATGGGCACTCATATTCAGCTTGTTAAAGCGTTGCTAAGCTATGAGCAATTCTGATCCTTTTTTTATATATTATGTCAGTTTTGTTCACAAATACATGGGCCATTTCATTACATTTTACTTAAATTATAGTTTTTTTATATATATATATATATATATATATATATATATATATATATGTGTGTGTGTGTGTGTGTGTGTGTGTGTGTGTGTGTGTGTGTGTCAGGGGATTGTTTCATACTTATTTAAATAAAAATGGAGAATGATGTTGTGGGGGCTCGAACCGTGACTACCTCCTCTTTGGCCGACGTCTCTACTGCTACGCTATTGCTACTTGGCTTAATTTGCATATGTAGATCTTATATACTTTTCAATGTCTGCTAACTGTGGCTGAGCGAAGGGCATACCAACGGAAATGGGCGCAAATGTGGGCAAACATTTTGGAAATTATATAAAAAAATGAAACTGTTATCTTTACATTTTACACATTTTCAGTAGGGTTTAGTCTGTGGGGATGTGTGGTGTTGTGTTCTTTGATGCTTCAGAGGATCGCTCGTGGGTGTTTACTTTCAGGACTCTGATTCTTCTGGGGGCGTGTCCCTTTGCAGTACTCGGCAATCAGACACGCCCCCTACTTTCCTACACGGACCGTGTTAGACTAGGGTATGTTTCAGCATGCCCTCATGAATATGCATGGAATGCTGACGTCATACCTTTCAACTGCAGCCTCCGAGTAAGATATATTAAGTCTTACAAGGAGGTTTCGTGAATCCGGCCCTAAGTGTTTTTCTGTGATGTCAGAACTGTACTACTGAATTATTTTAAGTATTTCTCTGTGATCTCTGAACTCTTGACTAGCGCTATGTAGTAAGAAGTATTTTCTTGTGTTTTTATTATTTATTATTAAATATTTTAAAACCTTTCAACTGTGGCTGTTTTGTGTAGGGATAATTTAAGCTCTAGAGTACATTGCATATTTATAGTGATTACTGTACCAAGTCACTCTAATAAGCCCTGACTGTTTAGTTATACTACCAATTGGATAATAATAGTTCTCAGTAATAATTGGACACCCTTTTAAGGGCCTTTGAGTAGCTGATAAATATTAGCTGGGTGGTGGCAGGCGGTACTACCTTATAGTCTGGGTAATAGGGACGCAGCTGGAGAACCTGTGCCAGCCTTTCCCAATAGTTTCTGTATGGTTGTATAAACTCTTATCAAAAAGTGTGTGTGTGTGTGTGTCTGCTACTTGGGCAGGGACATGAAGCACTGGTTGGACAGAGAGGGTGCTGGAGGTTTTAGCTTGCCCAGCTGGCTGAGATCTGGACCCTATAGCTGTGCCAGTGGGGAGTCTTATCGGGGACCTGGAGAGCAAGGGAGCGACCAACCCCAGGCTGACTGTGATCTCTGTGTGCTCTTAAGGGAAATTGCACTTTACTGTGTGTATTTGTTATTCTTTCCTCCTATATGAGACACCCCTCCCTGGTGTTAGTGGTGAAGATTGAGGCTCCTTGATTGTTCGGCCAGGGCATGGGCATCACAACCTCTACTAAAGAACAACTATCTTTTATATTAAAATAGTTGCCTTTATTTCATATGAATGTAATCTAATTAGCAAATGTATGTGCAACTGTTAATGTATACTGCTTAATGTTTGTTCAAGTATATTATTGAATGTCTGTTTAAAAGGTTTTGTAATATGTTGGAGCTTTTCTCCCTGTGTCTTCAATGAAAAGGATTTTTGACTAAATCCAGTCGGACAAGGCATTTTTGTTCACTGGATAAGAGTCTCCCTATTAACATAGCATACTTGAATTTTGCAAAAGTATTTTCTGTACCCCACAGTGTTATTCTGGAGTGTATATATGATATTAACACATTGTTAAATGAGTAGCAAACTGTTTTTCAAGGAGAAAATACAAGGTCAGACTTAAGGGTCATATTTTGAAATGTAAAGCTATTTCTGATATGATATTTCAAGGGTTTATGATGGGTCCAGTCTTGCTTGGCATTTTTATGATGGTTTCCATTGTATGGTTGAACCTAGCCATAGAAACAGCACAGGATATGAGGACTGCCTGGGTCCACATCAGTGGGACAACACTAATAAAGAAGGAGAGGCCATTCTAGACTTCTGTTTGGCAAATGGCTTGATAGTGGACAACATATGGTTTAGCAAGAGAGACAGTCACAATATCACACACAAGAGTGGCCAACATGCATCACAGGTAGGCTTTCTCCTATTAAGGAAAGAACAATGAGGTAGAATCAGTGACTGCAAAGTCACGCCCAGTGAAACTGTTGGCTCACAGCATAAACAAATAGTGACCACAGTCAGCTGCAAGCAGTGGTCAGAGAAGGCTCTAAGTTCAACAGAGATTAGGCTGAAGACCTAGAAGGTGACTGAAGTGAAAGCACAAAAGTTCAAGGGAAAGACTCAGGACTCTAGTACCTCAGGAAGAAGAGGAAATAGGTGGAGGTGAAGAAGAATTTCAATGTCTCAAAACAGCATGTGTGAAAATTATAGAACAGATATGTGACTGAGCCCAATTTGGAAATATGGTACATAAGGATAGCTGGATGTGGAATGCAAAAGTCCAGGGAGTTGTCAAAAGAAAGAAAGAAAGAAGAAGTGCTTGAAAGACTGGGAAATAGAGAAGACAGATGAGCCAAAGAAGAAATACACTCTGGCTACCAAAGAGACTAAGAAAGCAATCACAATAACAAAGAACAAGGTATCAAAGACACTCTGCCAACTTCTGTAAAGTGACTCAGCAGATGGTGCAAAAAATTCTTTGAGTTTATAATGCAAAAACAGAAAGATAAAGAAGATAATTGTCAGGCACCCTTCGTAAGGGATGCCAGCAACCATCTTCTCAAAGGATATCAAAGGCAGATGGAAGGAGTACTTCCTGAAGATTATGAATGAAGAAAAGCCCACAGAATCTCTACTGTCGTAGACACAGAATACAACAAAAGAGGAAGAAGAGCCCACCTTAGAAGACATAAAAATTACACTATGGAAAATGATGTCAGAAAAAGTAGCCCTTGTGATTGAGGGTAAGGTTATATTTTGCCTGACTGGCTTATAGGCAAGCCTTCTGGTTGGGGGTGGGGGATCAGGTACCTAATTAGAATATGAGCCATGGATTGGCTAATATTCAGACCTGCTGATTGGCGAAGAGACTATGTCCCTAATTAGAATAAGAGTTATGGATTGGTTAATAGTTGGGGTAGCTAATTTGGAAGGAAGCTAAGTCTCTTAACAGAATATGAGTTATAGACTGGCTAGGCTGTTGTCCGCCTCCATCTTCTTGTTAAGGAAAAAGATTCATTGGCAATACTATTATAAGAGCTGTTTTCCACTACACAACCTTGTTTAGTGTTATTTAAACAGCTAGAATTGTAATGTTTTTTCAGTTAGAAACATTGTATCTGATGACGTTTGATAGACAAAAGCACCCCTTACTTTGAATAAACTGGACAACTCAAGGCTCAAAGAAGGATTGCTTTGTGCTTTCATGGTTTGATTTTGAAAATGTTTCATCCTACTTTGGTTAGCTGTATGCTTGGAAAATACCTACAAGAATATAACAGTGGATAGCTGTAAACAAAGAGGCTTTTTCTTTTGATTTAAACTTAATACATAAGACACATGGGATGAAAACAAGTACAAGACAGTTGACATGACAGCAAATGGTGACAACCTGAAGAATCTGAAAATTGTGAAGGAATGGAAATAGTGCAACAGGTTAACAGCTTCAAGTATCTGAGAAGACTTGCTGAAGCAAAGTGAAGTCTGAATGAAGAAGTCAAAGGTAGAATCAAAGGGGCTGCAGCCAAACTTGCACAGGGTGTGAGGGATAGTTTGTGACAGAAAAATGCCAAAGAAGCTGAAATGCAAAGAACACAAAACAGTGGTGTGACCAGTACTGCTTTATGATACAAAAACATGAACAGTAAAGGCAGAGCAGATGAAGTAAGCAACCATTTGAAATGTCAGGACCTGCTACAGTGAATCCCGACATATGGAGATTGAATGGCTGAAAGAACAGACTTGAATATATGAAGTCTGTGATGTCATTTTTTTGGAATATTTCCTTTTCTCCAAGATATGGAGATTTTGGAGTTGGTATGTATAGGTTTGGGGGGGTGCCTCCTCCATAAAAAGATGTTTAAAGAAGATGAGCTATTTTTAAAATTTGCTCTTCTCCTGTGTTTTTTTGTCTTTTTTTTCATCTTGTCAGCACTCAGCATTTTGAGTTTCAACATTTTAACAGGGAGTCATTGAAGAAGCTAGAGGTTATGGAGATGAAGTGCCTAAGATGGGTAGTTGAATATATATTGTGGGGCAGATGAAGAACTGAGGACATCAGATCAGAAGCCAAAGTAACTCCAATTGCAGAGGTGGGCAAAGAAAAAAGATTATTGTGGTTTGGGCACATGTGTATGAAAGCAAAGGGCAATCTGGTGAAAAAGATTTGAGACACATAGGAATAAGTCAAGAGGAAACAAGGACATTTAGCTAAAAGATGGAGGAACTGTGTATGAGAAACCCTGCAACTGTCAGCCATGACCATCAAAGATAGGAGAATGGCACTTGATTTCAGAAAGATGGCAAGAGTTGATTCAGCACCCTGACCCCATGCTGAAAAATGGGGAAAAGGAGTTGATGATGACAGAATCTGGTTAAGCAAATTTGCTGATAACACTGAACCGGGTGATGTCATAGGTAATACTCAGAACCAGAAGACCCTACAGAGTTCAATGGTCCAGTTCAGTAGGACTACAGTTCAATGCAGAAAATGGATTGTTCTAAAACTAATGTCTTTCAGCTTTTCCCGGTTAGGGGTCGCCACAGCAGAACTCTGGTCTGCTAATGATTGGCAGTAGATGTTTACGATGCCACAGTGCCAGCCCGACATCCAACCTTCAAAGAAGGCACATCCATTCAGGCATACACCTACCTGTATGTCTTTAAACGTCACCTGACTGTAGGGAGGACATGCAGACAAAGAAGACACACCCATTCACGCATGCACCTACCTGTATGTCTTTAAACATCACTTGACCATGGGGAGGACATGCAGACTCCACATATAAGGCTCTCCAGCTGAGAATCGAATGGGAGAACCTCTTTATGTGAGGCGACAGTGCTAACCACTGCACTACCGCGGATAATAATTATGAATACCCATATGCCTTAAATGACAAACTGCTACATAAAGCAAGGTCCATGATGGACTTGGAAATTGTAGTGGATTTCTTGCTCAGTTTTAATGAATACCTGATTAGTATTATAAAGAAGTGTTTTGATATTTTCATATTTTATGCAACATTAGATGTTGCTTTGTGAGTTGGGAAGCTTGCATTTTGGTACTACTGTATGAGTGTTCAATCAGACTGACTGTCAAATACTGCAGCTCTTTCTGTGCATATAATAATACACAGTTAATGAGACAAGCATATACAGAAATTCTTAACTAGGACAATCATGGAGATGAGGTGGGATTCATATAATATAATGTTAAAATACTGTCTCTTTTTTATTTCAGATATAGGCTTATCCATGGAGATTTATTATTTCTGTAAAGTTCAGTATGATTGAAACACTTGCCAGCATGCTGGGTATTAGATGTACGAATCATAATCTTAATAGCAGAAGTTGTGGCCTTTTGGTGGCTTTGCCACAAGTAACTACATGTGGTTGGGGAAACTTTTTCCATCTTGAAGAGAGGGTAGGGTGTGGAATATTTTACCTCTAGAAATCAGACGTATGGAACAGTTCAAAAAAGTTGTTAACTCATGGTTTGGTTCTAGGGTGTATGTACAAGGATTAACAGTTGGCAAAGTTATAGATAATCCCTACAGGGGGTTTCAATAACACAGAAGCATTCAGATTCTGAAGCATTTATAAAGGGAAGTAGGTTCAGAAAGCACTATAAAGTTTCAGATAAAAAATGTTAAATCCAAGGGCAATGCAAAAAAATAGGTAAATGCATTTCTCATCCAAAAACATTAAGGTTATAATTTCTTGTTGTTTCTGTTAACTACCTTTGACAATTACAGAAATCTTACAAAGGGTAAAGGAGAGCATGCATCAACATATGTCCTTAACCAGAGCACAGATGAGCTGCTTTATAGTCTTTCAGCTTTTCCCGGTTAGGGGTCGCCACCGTGGAACTCTGGTCCACTCATGATTGGCAGTGGATATTTACAGTGCCAAGTTGCCAGCCTGACACCCAACCTTCAAAGAAGGCACGCCCATTCATGCTCACACCTACCTGCATGTCTTTAGTGTCATTCAACCACGGGGAGGACATGCAGACTACACACAGAAGGTGCTCCAACCAAGAATCGAATGCGAGAACCTCTTGCTGTGAGGTGACAATGCTAACATCTCCACCACCGCAGCCTAAAAGTCTTTTGGCTTTTCCTGGTTAGGGGTAGCCACAGCAGAACTCCTGTCCGCTAATTATTGGCAGTGGATTTTTATGGTGCTGAGTTGCCAGCCTGACACCCAACCTTCAAAGAAGGCACGAACATTCACACACGCACCTACCTGCATGTCTTTAACATCACTCGACCACGGGGAGGACATGCAGACTCTACACAGAAGGAGTTCCAGCTGAGAACCTCTTGCTGTGAGGTGACAACGCTAACCACTGCACCACCGCAGCCTACAGATGAGCTGCTTTATCAAATAGAAATATTTTGAGGCAAAGGCCCTTGTTATAGTGTAGGGTACAACATTAGAGAAAAAGTCCTTTCTGCAACTAGGATATTGAGGCTAGACTCTTGAGATTCACAGGCGATTGCAAGTTGGGAGCTATTATTAACTCCCCATGTGATGCTGACATCTTGCAGAAAGGCCTCACTGAGACGGACAGGTATTAGAACCATGGCCTTAAGCTCAATGCCAAAAAAATGTGTCATCATTCCCTTTGGGAAAAACCCGGTTCCCATGAATTACCACATCGATGGTAGTCCACTGAACACAGAAGGCATTATAAGAGGTCTGGGAATACCAGTTGACAGCAACCTCTCTTTTGGCCACCACATTGCCGCTGTGGTCAGAAAGTCCTTCTATGTAGCACATCTCATTACTAAGGCTTTTGCATCCAGGAAGAAAGAGGTCATTGTCTCCCTCTACTCTTCCCTCATTAGGCCAGTCATTGAGTACAATGTCCCATTTGGCATGTACCTCACTAACACCTGTAACAACTGGAGAGGCTGCAAAAGTACCTTACAAAGAGGATCCTAGACCTTAAACATTTATCCTATATGGACAGACTCAAAAAACTCCAACTATTCTCTGTCTCATAGTAGAGGCGATCTCTGATTGACTTACAAAGCCATGTCTGAACCAGCTCTGTTAAAAATGCTACATCTAAAGAAATCCCAATCCCTCTGCACCACACGCTCCAAAGACCTCAGCCTCATTACAACAATCAACAAAACAAGCTGGAGGGACAGGTTCATAACCCAGAGACTGCCCATGCTATGGAATAGACTTCCCATCCATGTCAAGCAGAGCACCCCACTGGCCCTCTTCAAGAGAAATCTTGATGAGTGGATGGGAAATAGAAAATTCACACCAGGTATCACTGCAGTGGCTTTACTCGCCTTTTGGCCCACATAAAAGCTTATTCTTGTAGCATTTAGTTGCTTATTCTGTTTTTTTATCTCATTTAGGTGTTTCTGATACAGAATAACTGTGTTATGCAACTATTACATAAAGTATAGGAAATATGTTTGTCCTGTCAGGACATTTGCCATTTTTTCGATTTCTTTGTAGGACACAACTGCCCAAAGAGGGACTGTCCCTCGCAAAGTGTGACAGGTGGTAACCCTACATGACATGACAGAAAAGTGGTACAAAACAAACAAACTTCTGGAGATAGTTTTTATACCTGTTGATTACAAATATCTTTTAAGAATTACTGAGACAAGACACAAACAGATCAGCAAAGGTTTAGTAAAAGAACTGTAATTAGTAAAGCAGAAACAGAGCAGTGTGGTATGTGGGATCCCAGTTACAGTGATTTTTGCTCTGTATATTCACCCAGGTAGACTAATTAAATAAAAGCAATGCTTAAAGAAGAATAACAGCATCCAAAATATGTGTGCACTTTCACTTTCGATTCCCGGAAATCTAAGAGTTTACCGAAAGCAGCATAGTAGTGAAACTCTGCTGTAACAGTGAAACTTGAGAAGCCATTTTCTGAAAGATAAACAGCAGAAAATAAACAACTACTGGCATGGCAACTAAACCAGGTTTAGTTTTTAAAGGGACACTAGCTTAGAATTTTCCTAGAGGGCCTTGTTTGCATTTTAGTGCTGTGTAAATATATGCTCACCCAGAAGCATTTTTTTCAGAGAAGCTTGTTAGCATACTGCAGGTCAGATGACAAAAACTTTAGTGAGTTGTTTACAGGTGCTTAATGTTTACAGTTTGTCCTTTTGTATCTTTTCTTCCACAGCCATGGGTTATTAGATTAGCTGAACGACTGGTTTTCACTCAGCTAGAGATCTAGTCACAGTCAAACATACAGCCTCTGCAGCACTGATAATATATCTAAATTAGTATGTGGTTGTTTTTGTAAAACTGTGTTGAGTAAATAGCCTAGGCAATAGTTTATTTTTCCTTCACTGTTAATTATTTTTCATACTGTCTACATTAGTGTTGCATATTAGTGCGTGTGTAGTCATGTAGATATCCTTTTATAATCATACAGATTTTCCCTCATTTCACAGGACAGTTGCAATTTGCAAACAAACCTGTTGAGTTGCAAATGTCCTAATATTCTAGAAGAATAACACTTTTCTGCATCTTTTCTCTAAAAAATATCAAGCAGCTTTGAAACTGAATTTGATCACTGTACTAAACATATTTTCCCATTAGTTGATGCTTTATATTTCCTTCAGCAGACTATTTGTCTAATACTGATTCCATCCCACTAAATTGTTTTTTACCGTTTCTTACCTGCATTGTTGTAAAACATTTAGAGCTTTTCACTCCTTTCCTGAATGTCTGACAACAGTGTGATTATACTAATTACCTTTTATAAGTTGAGGCAAATGCAGTCTACAGTTTTCTCCATATTATTTCTTTGCATGTGCATCTGTACATATGTAACATATAATATATACTTATATTCATGTGGTTTGAAACCATAGCCTTCAGCATGTCTTACTTGACACTCTTGCAACTCAAGGCATTCTTAAATGTCGGGTTTGCATACTCTGGATTTCTTATATTGCATGTGCTTTACTGAAACTACATATGCCACACACAATTGTTGTAGGAGTGTATGTCACTGTTACTATTGTCATTCTTTTCATTTGCTGTAAGGGGCCCCTGTTGTGGCTTAGATGGGTGTGTTGACCTGACCACATACCTGCTTAACAAGATGATAAATAAATAAACAAATGTGTGTCACTATGTGTTTATAATATATATCACACTAGCTGTATAAACTGCATTTGTTGTATGTCATTATGTATTTACAGGTCTATATATATATATATATATATATATATATATATATATATATATATATTTATGTCTACATATACATGTACAATATATCTTTGTGTGTATGCATATATAGGGTCTAGTTCACGTTGTCGTAAACCGACAATATCGAATACGATATTGTCGGCACACAATGTCGAAAGTTCAAAACATCGTGCAGGCAAATGGAAATCTCCATAAGGGGGAGATTTCCGTTTACTTCAATGTAGTGCGGTCTCGGAATTGGTATATTTAAGTAGAGGGGGTGCAGCCCCCCACATCAGGGGTGCAGGGGGGCTTGCCCCCTGCCTACGCTAGTTAGTTTTTTTATTGATTTTTTTTTTTAGTTATTCAATATTTTACTACTTCAATCAATAAAGTTCGACCTTTATTGATTCGATGTAATAACATTTTGATAACGTGATATAGACACTTATATATATATATATATATATATATATATATATATATATATATATATATGTATGTGTATGTATGTGTGTGTTTATTAATTGTAAATTTGTCTGTGTGTGTGTGTGTGTGTGTGTGTGTGTGTGTGTGTGTGTGTGTGTGTGTGTGTGTGTGTGTGTATATATATATATATACACACACACACACACACACACACACACACACACACATATATAATACCTCTCAACTGTACAGATTTTCACAGAATGTCCAGATTTTACCTCATATTTTTGGTCCATTTTTCATAAAATTGTGGTTTTCTAGCAAACCGCTAGCAAACCTTTGAAGATTTAACTCAGAAATTAAAGACAGATAGTTAAGTTTCAGACTTCATATACTTCAGAAAATCCATGCTAATGCAAAACCTGTTATGCTATCTACTTTCTAAGTTTGTAAGAGCAATATTTAAAAATCGTCCCTATTTTGGGGCCTTTGTCCCCTTCCCATTATTTATGGCTTTGACCAGATTTAAGAATGTAAGAATTAATAATATTGTACTGTACCATATTTAGCTGGAAACACTGTATGCAATGAGACTGAGAAACAAAAGTCTTAATTACCCAAGCTCCTGCTAAACAGGTGCCAGCCTCTCCTTAATGGACCAAGTTTTGTGCACTTTTCAGAATGAATTCTCCAAACACTGTAGTTCATTTAATAAGGTTTTATTAGATGTTCACAATATCCAAATACTGTCTTTATTAACAGTGCTGATAAACACTTCAAGTTGCTGCACGTCATATTCTGATTATCCTGAACAACGTACACTGATATAGTCTCTAGATCACCTGCTTTCTGTACTTAAGTTCAAGTGTTTGACATCTTCTCTGAACAGGTTAAATGAACTTACAAACCTTAAATAAACTACTATCCTGAACACAGCATATTATATTGCTTGAGTCAAGTAAATTTCCTTATTTACTTTTTCTAACCTTGGTCTCAAGCTTTGTATGTGCTTATTTTAACAGTCCATTAAGGAACATTCGGTAGTTGATCTTTCGCTTGAGAAAAGAACATTCTGTCTGCACACTTTATGCTTATCTTTCTTTTTTAATAAACTGTCTTCCATGCTTGGCCAGCAAGGTTATTTTTATTTCTGCTTAATTGTCTTTTATGCATAAATGAAACACAATTTATTTTACCCTTTAGCCCATCTAATGTCTAACAACTAGTGTAAAATAGAAGTCCCTAATCTAACAGTTGACCCTGAGATCTCTGATGAAAGTCTACTGGGACCTGCTTCTGTAGTTACATTGCATTTATATTGCTTACTACTGTATTTAGCTTTATGCTACCTGACTTATAATCTGAAAAAAAAAAAATTGGTAAACCTGCAATTTTAATGTTGACCACTAGGTGTCACTTAAGCATTTATGCCCTGTTTGGGCCTTGTTTGGATTGAAGTCTTTTAACTTTATGATTTGAATTGAATTTTTTTAACTTTATGATATGAATAAACTTGTAATTTTAATTTTGACTGTTAGGTGTTTCTTGAGCATTTATGGCCTGTTCAGATTGAAATCTCTTAACTTTATGATTTGATTTTTATATATTTAAATTTGTACATTATTTAACCCCCTTTTGCTGGAGGAAGAGGTCTTGCAAATTTTATTTGTGTACTGTACCATGCTTTTTTCTAAAACTGGCACTCTCGGCAACCAAGGTTTTTTTAACGCAGGCATAGGCTCTGGAACCATAGAGCGAGGGGGTATGAGCACCCTCCCACTTTCACAGCTTAAAAAAAAAAACTTTTACGCTCTGCGGTGAAAGTGTCTTCTCCTTTAAGGAGGACCTTGTGTGCGTCACATGCACGCATGCCAACGTGGATGTAAATATATTTCGCACTCGTGCAGAATTTAAGCTAACACAGTTCCGTCAAAAAGAAGCCAAATGATATGTGCTCATGTGGCTGTTCTGTTGAGGAAGAAGGTAGGTGTGTGTGTTTGTGTGTAATTTAATATAGTTTGTTTCTGTATGAGAGAGAAAGTGTGTGTGTGTGTGTGTGTGTGTGTGTGTGTGTGTGTGTGTGTGTGTGTGTGTGTGTGTGAGTGAGTGTGGGTGCATGTGCATCTGCATCTGAGAACTATGAGAGCATGTGACACATTAGAAAAGAACCTCCATCCTCCAATACAAAGAACTGCAAAGGTGTTACCAGAGAAAATGTTAAATAAATTCAATTGAGTGTTTTTTATCACTGGGGATATCACTGGATTCAGTCCCTTTGACCCCCCCCCCCCCACAACACTATTATGATCATGAAAAAACATTTTTATTTATTTTTTTCTGTCAATGTTTTTCAGTATCTCATATAAGCATTATCATTTACAGCAGCCAGAAAATGACCTTAACTAATAGTTTATGCATTTCATAAACAACTGTAATATGCAGTTGAATGTATCAGAAGAATCACTCTAATGCCTGTCTTGGCATTCATGTTTTCTCTCCATGTGTTATTGAGTTTGATTCTCCTGGTTACCAAATGTTTGTACATTATTTCACTGTGTTAACACTTACACACACAGTGTTTTTATTTGGTAACTGCTAACTGTCCTAAAAAAAAAAATAAGTCAATAATCGGTACTAAGATGTTTTGGTTATTTTGCTTTATGATTTGTGAGGGATGTTTTAGGTGTAGCTTTAACTAGTTTGACAGTGCAGTAATTATTCCCTGTTACACTAAATCCATTTATTGATGTAACACCTAAGATTCAGTACAATTAATTTCAAAATAGAAATGTCTTAATAACCTCATTAATACTGTACCCCCCATTCGTTATTATTTACCTATTTCCAAAAGTTTCTAATTTCCCTTTTCATACCTTTAAACTGTTAATTACTGGTGCTATTGTTGCCATTGTTTATGTCAGTGGCAGAAAATTCATTCTTTTCCTTGGAGAATGACTTAACATGACCAGTGCTCATATTTTATCCTAATAACACTATTGTCTGGAATTTCTCTGTGGAGATAATCTTTCTATATTGCATAGCTTATGAACAAATTGACTGTGACTACATCTAGAAATGTTATTGTACTCTTTACAAAGCCCTCATTACGTCAGTCATTTTGTATAATGCCTACTTTGGCATGTATCTGTCCAAACACATGCAACAACTGGAATGCCCATAGAGATACCTTACTAATAAGATACAAGTCCTAAACAATATGACTTGCAGGGACCACCTCAAAGCCTTATCACTATACTTGGTATCATACAGAATGCTAAAAGGTGACCTGTGTCTGACATATAAGGCATCCTCCAACCCACTACTGATGAACCTACTGAACATGAAGTCCAATGGCGTCAGAAATACTCAGTCCAGGTATCTAAACAGACTGCACCCTATGATTGCCCCTCGTACCAGTAATGGATAGAGACAATTCCTAAATGCTGCATCCCTTACATATGTCCCATCCAATTATCTATGGTATGATCAGTTATTCTCACTAGGACTAATGTACAATTATCAGCCATGGGGTGGAAAAGGCCAATCAGGAAATGTTAATTCAAGTACCAAAAGGGAAAATGGCTAAGCTTATATGTTCTCCAAGTGGACCTATGTTAAAGGAGTAAATATTTTTTTAAAAATTGCCCTTTTTGCATCACTAAGTGCCCTTCTCATCCTTCGCCTCCCCAGTCTTCAACAGCTTCTGCACCTCTGAACACAGGGTTAGTCTGCAGACATATTATACACTTCTCCTGAATTTCTTTACATAGTTTTTTCAGCTGAGGATTTCAAAACCTATACTTTATGATAGGCCAAATTTTCTGAAAACATACATAACCTAGTAGCTGATGGTTGTACTTTATTAGCTGCTTATAACCTTACTCCTGGGACTGGACTGGCAAGTCTGCATTGTTTGTTAAGTGTCTGTAATTTCTGACTAATATACAATAATTATGTAAAGTGCACTGTAATTTGTAAATATGCACTGTAATCTGTAAACTAATTAACTAATAAAGTTTGCCCTGTTATGCCTTGAGTACTACCTATTATTTAAAAAATAATTCTGTTACTTTACCCTTAACTAATGACTGAATAATGTAATAAGCCTGCTACAAATAAGTATGTCACTTTAACCTTTACTAATAACTAAATAATATGAAGTATTTTGAGATTTGACTGAAATGTACTACTATACTGAACACATAACTGAATATGAAGGTGTAGCATATAGTAAACATTTAAAAATAGTTGTGTATATTTTGAAACTAACTAAACTAATACTAAAAGAATATATTTTGCCAGTGTTAACTAAACACAGATAAAAGTGTAACTAAACCTGGTACATGTTATATTCTGAGAACCAACCATTATTGTTTGAACATAGATATACTGAAACTAGTACGATTGTACAGTTGTTTGAAAACATGAGAACATTTTGACAGTGTTACCTGAACACAAATAAACTGAAATCTATCTGCACATAGAGAGGCTGAAAGCTACCATGAACCTGAAAACATGAGTACATTGCCTGAACACAGGTAAACTGTAACCTGGTACTATTGTTATATAATTGTTTGAAAATATACATACTTGCTTTAACTTATACATTTTAACTTTAAACAGACATTGAAGAAATAATTGAAACACATAGACAGTCAATTTCTGCCCCACGGCTCTTTGCAAAATTTTGCTGTGCATTGTTCCAGTCGCTGATGAGGTAAAGGAGGGCCTGCTTTAATGTTGAAGTGTCCTCTTTGTAGTTAGGCCTTTTAAACCTCTTCTTTTTATTTCTTGTGCAAGACTGGGTAGCTAAAGTTTGTTTTTTCGATAAATAATGAACACTTTAATGTTTTCAAACATTTTCACTTTGTTGTCTAAAGACAATTATCAAAAACCTTGATGCAATACTTGCATAATGCAATCTTTTTTGTTAGCTTTAACTTATTATTTTTTATTTTATTATGTCATGTTTTGACAAACATTACATGAAATAAGTATAGATAACATATATACAATCTTAAAATCTATTAACTTCAACACATTGTATAACTATATACATTGGTGTCTATACAGAAAATAATACAATTGTACATTTTATGAAGGTTGAAACATAAGATTTCATGTCTTTGTCCATTTTCTCAAGTATTTCCAGTATTTTCATCCAAGAGTTGTAATATGACATAGGTCTGCTAGTTCTGTTCTTCCGTGTGGATAATTCCATATGTCCAACTGTAGAGGATAATTTCTTAAATTCCTTGAACGTAGGAGATGTGACACTTTTCCAGTGAATGGTGATGACTTTGCGTACTACTGCCAGTAATGTCCGTAAGATTTTAAAATATTTTTTTGGAACACAGTTAGGAATGGGGGAATTAAATAAAATCATTAAGTTTGTTAATTTGTAGTTATTGTAAAAAACAATCTGGAAAAAATAATTAATATTATTCCAGTACCAAGTGAGACACTTGCATTAATAGAAAACATGCTGCCAATCAGCTCTTGTTTTTGTCAGACATCTCCCACATTGATCTTCACTTGCAAATATTATGGCTAATTTATGTGGTATATAGAAGTTTCTATATAAATATCTCCAGGTGAATAATTGACAGTAAATTGATAATGTTGACTGTTTTGAGGATTTTAAAATAATCTTTTTTTCTTCTTCTGTAGGGGGGATGGTTATTTATTGATGTGTAGTAGTCACAGAATGAGTTTACTTGATACACTTTTGTTTCTTTAACAATTTTGTAAATATTAGACAAGTAACCCCCACTTTGATAAGGTTGTTTTGTGATTGCAATAAAATATTCAATGAATTTTGGAACAGTATGTCTGACTGATGTTTGCAGTTGTTCTAGTTTGTTTATAAGGTATTGTCTTAGATTTTGTAGAAGTAACCATAGATCATTGTTTAAATTATATTTGTTGATTATTTGATCATTAGTTAATACTTTTTCTTGTTCTATCAGTTGATGCCAATAGCATATTGATTCTTTTTTGAGTATATTCATTTTGTGTGTTTGAGATGTGCCAAAGATATTAGGTGTAAAAGCTATGGTAAATATCAAGAAAAAAACAAGAATTAATATTTGGAATTTTGTTTATGTATTTTTTAAATGTTGTTAATGTGATGCTTATATAGTTTGATGACAGTCTGTTATTTTTATTTTTCCCCATTATATAATCTTTTAACTTCCAAACAAGGGGTGTTGACATGATGGATATATACTCTTGTATATGATTATGATTAAGTTCTATATAGATTTGTTCATGTGTTTGCTTCCATATTGGTAAATATAAGGTATTTAACCATAAAGTAATGTTTTTCACCACAGAGGATATAATATATGTCTCAATGTCTGGTTAATTAATTCCACCATGTTCCCAGTTTGGTAAGTGTTTATTTAAAGCAATTCAGGGTAATTTGGGAACCATAAAATGTTTAATATTAATTTGTTGTATCTTTGAATGATATTTTTGGGAGGTGGTAGTGAGAAACTTTCTATTAGGTATAATATCTTGGGAAATATAATTGACTTGAGATATAATCTGTCTCCCATAGTAAACATATTTATTCCAGTTGGATATTGATTGTTCTTTTTTGTCTAGAGTTTTATTATAGTTGAATATAAGAGAGTCGGTTAAATCATCAAGTAGGTTTATACCTAGATATAGAATTTTGTTATCTGTTACTATGTATTTAGAGATTTATTTATTTATATATTTTCTTTTACAATTGCAGAACATGATTTTTGTTTTGTTTTCATTAAACTGTAAACCCGAGATACTTTGAAAGTTGTTTATAGAACTAAATAAAGCCTGCAAAGATTTATTAGTGTCTGAGGGTTAAAAGAGTTGTAGTTGAAGGTTTAATGTTTTGTTACTGTATATGCCCTGAATATTATTATCTAATCTAATTTGGTTTGCGAAGAGTTCTATAAGTAATGCAAATATCTGTGGTGATAAAGGACAGCCTTGTTTAGTTCCTTTCTTTATTTGTATGTGATCCTAGTTTTACATATGCTATGGAGTCTTTATATAATGATTGAATAAGGGTGTTAAAAGTTGCAGGAAATTTATGTTCTTTTAAGACTAATAAAAGGAAGTTCCAGTTAAGAGAATCAAAGGCTTTTTAATGTCTAGTGAAATTATGCTTAAATCTAAGCCTCTATAAACTGTCTTTTGGGTTTTCCCAGTTAGGGGTCACCACAGCAGAACTCTGGTCTGCTAATGATTGGCAGTGAATTTTTATGGTGTTGCGTTGCCAGTCCGGCACCCAACTTTCAATGAAGGCACACCCACACATGCTCACACCTACCTGCATGTCTTTAAATTCACTGGACCATGGAGAGGACATGCACACTCCACACAGAAGGTGCTCCAGCTGAGAATCAAACTGGAGAACATCTTGCTGTGAGGCAACAACGCTAACCGCTGCACCACCACGGCTCTAAATCTAAGCCTCTATATTTACTGTAATCAATTAGTGACAGAATTCTTTTAAGGTTGTCTGATGTATTTCTTCCTTTAATAAAGCCTGTTTGATCTTCATGGTTTAACAAGGGAAGAAAGTGTTTGATCATGTCTACATATATTGCCATGAACATTTTGTAATCTATGTTTAATAAGGATATTGGTTTATATGACAAACATTGATTCTCATCTTTACCTATTTTTATTATTGGGGAAATCAACAAATATTTCCAAGAGGGTAGAATATTTATATCTTGTTTAACTATGGTGTATACTTTTAAAAGTAAAGATATAGCTTGTTTAGGTATTAATGTATACATTTCTTTTAACATATTGTCTGGGCCAGGCGCTTTATTTGCTTTGAGTTTTTTGATTTCTGATTTCAATTCTGTCATGGTAATTGATTTGTTTATAATATCTATTTGTTCTTGTGTTAATCTAAAAAGAATTATGTTTTCAAGGTAATTTTTTTATATCTTTGTCAGGTATTCCTTGGAAATTTGAAGAAATTGATTTGTTTATAATATCTAAAAATAGCAAAGACGCACCACCAACTGGCGAAAACTCCTGTGGTAAAAAAACAATCAATCCCAAACAATGCGTATAAGCCACAGAAGTTAGCCACGTCACAGTAAATTCAAGAACAGCTAAATAGCAGCAAACATAGCGTGAAACAAATAGTCTCAGATCCAATACAACCATAGAATAATCCACAGACGCCAAATTCAGCGGTATCACAGTTTATTACAAGTTAGCGCTTTCACCTATCAGGCTTCATCAGACTTTCAAAACTATTATAACAATCCTGTTTAAATAGCAGACAATCTAAATCTATTGGTCCATGTAGTAACACATCATAGTGCCAATTATTAAAATCATAAGAGTTCAAAAAGACTCTACATTTAAAACATACATATATAAAAACATAAAATCATAAAAACATCAACTTGTATATTACAGTCTTTATTTATTAACAAGCAGCTTTCTACTTTTAAGAATAGGCTTAAGAGAAACCTTGTCATTAAGCCCAGGGAAGACATCCGCCCTGAGCCTAATAATCCACCTCACTTCACATTCCTCAGTGAAATTACCAATGTCACCTCCTCAGGGATTGGAAGTGATACTTTGCAAAACAAAAAAGACAAATGAGTGCAAAGGGTAATTTAAAGCACAATGCTTAGCAAGGGCATTCGATTTAGAACCAACACGTATTGAGTAAATATGGTCTCTAATACGTTCACACAATTTACGATTGGTCTTGCCAACGTAAAATGCCTCACAGGCAACACACCTAGCTAAGTAAACTATATTCTCATTCAAACAATTTATATTGGTAGAAAATGTATACATCAACCCTGTAACAGGGTGCACAAACTCTGTCTTAGTGTCAATAAAACACATTGTCTGCACTGACTACTGACCTAGTTTTCCTTCCGATCAATGACCGTCCTATTAAGTGGACGATGACACAGAAGACGTTTCAAATTCTTCTTATTTTTGAAAGAGAAATTTGGTTTAGGACCTACTACCCCTGCTATTCGTTCATCTAATAATAAAGTATTCCAGTGCCTCTCTTTAATTTGTTTAATCTCATTCATGTCATAAGTAAAAAACATGGGCAACCTCACAAACTGATTCCGTTCACTCAGAGGTGGCAATGTTATATTTGTATGCCTATCCGAAAAATAAGGACTAGCCCTCGTCATCCTCAACAAATCTGTCTGAGAAATAGCTTGATCTACCTCCATCTGACTATACTGGCATTGTGGAAACATATCCCTTAAGCTACCGATCTCCCTTAAGTAACCTTCATCCTCTGGGTCCAGCCTCGAAGCTGTCATACATTGCCCCTTAACTACATTATTAAAAACAAAGCGAGGATGTATACTCTCACGATGCAGTAGAGTATTCTTGTAACAAGTTTTCCTATGTATAGCAGTATTAAATAAGCCACTGTCAAATCTCTCAATTTGTACATCTAAAAAAGAAATGTTATTATTAGAAAAATTGACAGTAAACTCCAAAAAAGTAGTCAGAGTATTCACAGATGACACAAACTCCATTAAACTGGACTCATCACCTCTCCAAATGAGGAAGTGGTTGTCTACAAAGCGTCTATAAAAAACAACTGATGACTTAAATGAATCAAGAGTAAATAACTTCTCCTCCTCCCAACTAGCCATAACTATGTTGGCGTAGCTATTGGCACAAGAAGTGCCCATAGCTACGCCATCATTCATAAAAACATTGTTACTCAAAACAACTTCAAGGAACAAAGCTAAAAGATCTATCTGTTTGTTTCCCATATCCGTGTGTCTAGACAAATAGGAATGGGTCATCATCACACCTACATCATTCGGTATAACAGTAAACAGGCTCTTCACATCTAGCGTGACAATGAAATATGAGTCCTCAGTGTCTACATTCTTAATATAGTCATAAAGATTAAATTAAATTAAAATTAGATTTCGGAATTAAAATTAGATTTCGGTAGTAATACCAGTGATAGGGGGCCTCCATTATTTAAGCCACCTAGTGTTTATGTTCCTGTTTTACATCCCCTTGTGGATACATTCTCCAAGTTAGTAGAGAATGAAATACACTGTTTGTATATAGAAATTTCAATCTAACTTTCTTACAAAAGAAGGCTTTAGATAGTTTGTTGAATGATGATTCGTTGATAGTTAGACCGGCGGATAAGGGAGGGCCCATTGTTCTGATGGATAGTACCATGTATATACATGAGATGGGAGCTATGCTGCAGGAAGAACATTACTATACTCGGATTGACTTGGATGGAGTAAAAAGGAGGGTGTTTAATGTATATGATATGCTTGATGATTTGGTGAAAAGCCATGATATTGACTTTGAGTTATCTTAGTTTTTGAGAGTAGTTAATCCTTTTATCCCGATTATTCAAGGTCTACCCAAAGTTCATAAGTCTTTGGTGAACCCTCCCGTACGTCCCATTGTCTCTGGATGTGGCTGGTTAACGGAGCCTTTTTCGTTGTATTTAGAACATTATTTGAGACCAGTCGTGGACTCTAATGTCTATGTCTTAAGGGACACTAAGCAGTTCCTTTTGGATCTTTATGACTATATTAAGAATGTAGACACTGAGGACTCATATTTCCTTGTCACGCTAGATGTGAAGAGCCTGTTTACTGTTATACCCAATGATGTAGGTGTGATGATGACCCATTCCTATTTGTCTAGACACACGGATATGGGGAACAAACAGATAGATCTTTTAGCTTTGTTCCTTGAAGTTGTTTTTAAGTAACAACGTTTTTATGTTTGATGGGGACATATACTTACAGAATGATGGCGTAGCTATGGGCACTTCTTGTGCCAATAGCTACGCCAACATAGTTACGGCTAGTTGGTTGGAGGAGAAGTTATTTACTCTTGATTCATTTAAGTCATCAGTTGGTTTTTATAGACGCTTTATAGATGACCTCTTCCTCATTTGGAGAGGTGATGAGTCCAGTTTAATGGAGTTTGTGTCATCTGTGAATACTCTGACTACTTTTTTGGAGTTTACTGTCAATTTTTCTAATAATAACATTTCTTTTTTAGATGTACAAATTGAGAGATTTGACAGTGGCTTACTTAATACTGCTATACATAGGAAAACTTGTTACAAGAATACCCTACTGCATCGTGAGAGTATGCATCCTCGCTTTGTTTTTAATAATGTAGTTAAGGGGCAATGTATGAGAGCTTCGAGGCTGAACACAGAAGATGAAGGTTACTTAAGGGAGATCGGTAGCTTAAGGGATATGTTTCTACAACACCAGTATAGTCAGAGGGAGGTAAATCAAGCTATTTCTCAGACAGATTTGTTGAGGATGACGAGGGCTAGTCCTTATTTTTCGGATAGGCATACAAATATAACATTGCCACCTCTGAGTGAACGGAATCAGTTTGTGAGGTTGCTCATGTTTTTTACCTATGACATGAATGAGATTAAACAAATTAAAGAGAGGCACTGGAATACTTTATTATTAGATGAACGAATAGCAGGGGTTGTAGGTCCTAAACCAAATTTCTCTTTCAAAAATAAGAAGAATTTGAAACGTCTTCTATGTCATCCTCCACTTAATAGGACGGTCATTGATCAGAAGGAAGACCAGGTCAATACTATACCCTGTCGTCAGTGCAGACAATGTGCTTTTATTGACACTAAGACAGAGTTTGTGCACTCTGTTACAGGGTTGATGTATACATTTTCTACCAATACAAATTGTTTGAGTGAGAATATAGTTTACTTAGCTAGGTGTGTTGCCTGTGAGGCATTTTACGTTGGCAAGACCAATCGTAAATTGCATGAACGTATTAGAGAGCATATTTACTCAATACGTGTTGGTTCTGAATCGAATGCCCTTGCTAAGCATTGTGCTTTAAATGACCCTTTGCACTCATTTGTCTTTTTTGTTTTGCAAAGTATCACTTCCAATCCCTGAGGAGGTGACATTGGTAATTTCACTGAGGAATGTGAAGTGAGGTGGATCATTAGGTTCAGGGCAGATGTCTTCCCTGGGCTTAATGACAAGGTTTCTCTTAAGCCTATTCTTAAAAGTAGAAAGCTGCTTGTTAATAAATAAAGACTGTAATATACAAGTTGATGTTTTTATGATTTTATGTTTTTATATATGTATGTTTTAAATGTAGAGTCTTTTTGAACTCTTATGATTTTAATAATTGACACTATGATGTGTTACTACATGGACCAATAGATTTAGATTGTCTGCTATTTAAACAGGATTGTTATAATAGTTTTGAAAGTTTGATGAAGCCTGATAGGTGAAAGCGCTAACTTGTAATAAACTGTGATACCGCTGAATTTGGCGTCTGTGGATTATTCTATGGTTGTATTGGATCTGAGACTATTTGTTTCATGCTAAGTTTGCTGCTATTTAGCTGTTCTTAAATTTACTGTGCCATGGCTAACTTCTGTGGCTTATACGCATTGTTTGGGATTTATTTGTTTATAATATCTATTTGTTCTTGTGTTAATCTAAAAAGAATTATGTTTTCAAGGTAATTTTTTTATATCTTTGTCAGGTATATCTTGGAAATTTGAAGAATTATCAGAGCTATATTGAAGTCTAAAAGCTTCTAAGATATCATTTAGATCTGTGTCTTTTTTCTTCGTATTAGATATATATAATTCTTTTATTTGCTTGGATTTGATTTTTTTTTTGTTCTGTTAGCTAACTGTCTCTGATGTACTGGATTTGTCGAATAAGAGTTTAGTTTTATCTTCTCTAGATTAATCATAATCTTATGATGTGATACATCTGCATATTTGTTATTGGTTTGTAAAAGTTCTTGAACTAAATCAGAATTTCCTTTTTGAACTTATAGTTTCAGTTTATCTGCTTTATTTTGTAATTATTGCATATCTTTGTTCCATGTTTTTCTTTTACTGGTGTACCAGGAAAGTGTTTTCCCATATATATAAATGCTTTTAGTGAGTCCCAGATATATATTTCTGAGATCTTTGCTGTGGTATTCAATTCAAATAATTTTTTTACTTCTTTTTCATAGAATTCTTTAAATTCAGTTAACTTTGCAATATAAGAAGGTATCCTAGTGATGGGACTAGAACATGTAGGTATGAGTTCTATCTCAAAAACTAGAGTGTTATGATCCGACAAGGGGCAATTTATAATTTTAACTTTATCAATTTTTGTTCTTAATTCATTAGATATGTATATCCTGTCAATTCTACAGATAGACCTACGCCTATGTGAATAAAAGGAAAAAAATAATGAGACTGGATCTACAAATTAATTTATATCTTTTATGCATGATGTATCCATAAACTTTAGAAGTGCCTTTGATACTGGTAGCTTTTTCCTTAATGATTTCGAATCTGTATCTTTGTCATCTATTATACAGTTGAAATTTCCTGCCATTATTAGGATACCTTTAGTTAAATGCATTATGTCTTCAAAATGATGTTTAACTGCTCCAATTCCAAGTCCTGGAATCCAGTATAAATTAACTAAAGTGTATATTCTCCTGTTTAATTCCATAGACACTAGACAAAACATACCAGACGTGTTTTGATAAGTGTTGATTATTTTGGGTGATATAGTTGCATTACGAAGTAGTATAGCTACTCATCTCTTTTTCTGTTTGTATTGAGAGCTTACTAATACTGTGTAGTTATTATTTAAACAGTTTATGTCCTTATCTAATAAGTGTCTCTCTTGAAGAAATACTATTTGTGGTCTGTGTAGGTTTATATACTTAAATAGACTTCTCCTTTTATTGCTATTATTCAGACCATTAATATTTATAGACAAACATTTCATGTGTTACTTTTTGTTTGATTTTGTATAACAGTGTATGTATATAGATTTGATTCTTAGTTTTATTTTGAAAAATAATTTAAATACTTTTTTATGTACATATTCTGTATGTTTCTGATAGACACCAAACCATTATAAAAAAAAAAATGAACTTCTAAACTTGTAATTTTTAACCAAACAACCCATTTCCTATCACTATGAGGTAATATACCTCTTTGCTTCACTGGTAAAACTACCCAAGCAAACCTTCTAAGTCTGTGAATAATGTTTAGATCAATCTCTCTTAACCTCTTAACTGTGTATAACAATATTTACATATCTTAAGAGAATAAAGTAATCAGCTGGTAAGCGTATGTATATGAATATGTAAGTTTGTTGATATTTATGCATCCAAAAACTGTAAAGTGTTTAATATGCCAATATTGGTTTAGTTTTATATATGCCTCGTAATAGCTCTGCTGTAAAGAATGTGATCTAATAAATAATTATGTGACTGCTATATCTTGTTCTCTTTAGCATATTACTAGAGTTTGTTAAAACTTGTTTCCAGTCTGGATTCTGACATCAAGGCTTCTAATTAACTTTTAGAGTCACTTCAGGAACAGTGTGACAGTTTACATGTTAGTATGATGTAAAACAGTTGTTTTCACTTCATAATACATTTTTTTTAGTGACTCTTGAGTGACTCTATTTTAGTTCAAACTTCTGTCAGAGTATTTTATATATTTGTTAGATTTCTCAATAAACATTTCTGTTCAAGTTACTGCTCAAGAAAAGAAAACATTTCCAAATGGGTAATAGCATCGTATATAGTCAATAAGCAGAATTACAATGATTTTTAAAGTAGTTTCTTAAGGGCTGATTATTTTAACATAGCAATTGTTGCTAAATAAGAACTTTTCCAAAGGAGCAGTAAATCACTTTGAACAGGGAGCATCAGACCTAGAGTGACTGTATGTATGCTGCTTATATGTGGGATAATCTATCCATATCCCATCTAACATGTATTGCATAATGTCTATGTGCCACATGTCTTCTCTAATATATCTAGATCACTAGAGCACTTACAACATTCAATTAAATAGAAAATAGCTCTAAATACGTCTTTGATAACCATTTAGCAAGCAAAGCAAAAATATATTAATGCCTCTAGGAGTACTCCCACAAAGAGCTACTGTAATACAGGGCTCAACATGACCTGGTCTAGATATATATATATATATATATATATATATATATTACTCAAACATTGAAAGTCCTCAACATGAATCTGAATGCTGGGTGCAAAAAAATCAATGACTCCCAGTATGTCTAATATTAGTTCAATTGAACTATGTCAAATCACCTTGTTTGTGCAGAAGCATGCCACGATTAATAAATGTCCTCTACAACAACAACACTGTGGATAATTGAATATTGAAATAAGACATATGACTTTGCTCCAGCTCTAGTTAACTGAAACATAAATATTAATATATTACAGCAACACATAAGGAACTGTGTCAACATGACAGCTGGTGTTTACAGCATTATGAGTAGCCATTTCTATGGAAACTTTACCTTGGACTTTATGTTTTCCGGTGCAAGTACCAGGTCTGTAGTGATTTATTTTTTTAGTATGGCAGACAATATACATGTATACCTCAGCAAGTTATTATACATTTATTTAAGATGTGTATATAACTAGGAGCACTACTATTTTTAATAAAGGTGCGTGTATTTACATCGTTGTCTCTTGACGCTGTGGATACAGGCATTGAAAGGTCAACGCACATAAGTAGAAAGCACTCACAGAGGAAATTTAATGTGTTACAATAACATCAGGACTGTATGACTGAGGCTAAAGGCTCAAGGACATAGCAGGAAAGTAAATTAAGTCTTCCCTTTTATAATTAAGTTGAAGCTCGTGATATTGTACCATAATGTTTGCAAGTATATGTGTTATGTGAAACATTATCTACATGGCATTTTTCAGATATAGCAAACTACATTGCATATGAAATTGTATACAGTCACACTGCAAACATTCATCTCAACCTGAGACAACCAACTCTTGTAACAACACATTTGTGTTATAACTCTATTTAAGAATATTGTCTGATATACTTAAACAGCTCTAGGTTACGTGTTTTTCACATTTAAAGACAGTTTAAAAAGTTAAAAGTCCAACAAGTTAGTAAAATGTTTCTATACTAGTAAAAGCCCGAGGAATAGTGTTCATATTGGTTTAAGCATTATATTTGAATATATGAGATATGTAATTTATTGTTTTATGTGTTTTAATGAATGAATGCTAAAATTAACCATCAAAATAAGTAAATGGAGAAAAATGATTTTATAATGAAAATATATTTACATATACTATGATGATTAAGAAAAAATTACTTAGTTATGTTAACTCTAGATGTACTTGAAAAGCTGTAAAAAAGTACCTGTTGTTCAGATGTGTTTGATAACAGGAAATTCTCTTGTTGCTTTTATAGCATTGTTTTAAACTTTTTTGAAATATATATAACATATAGATTTATTTGTCCTTTTTTTCTTCTGTTCAACAGTCTTCCAATTATTTATTTCTGCATTTCTTTTTGGTGTATTGTTTGTCCAGTCCATAGACTTTTCTTGTGTTAAGATGTTATTAGAAAGGTATTGTATTGCTGCATCCAATGTTTTGAATATTTTTGTTCCCTCTGGTAGGAAAATTCTGAGTCTTGCTGGAAACAAAAGGTAGGGTTTTAGTTGTTTCTTTTTTAGGATTTTTATTATTGGCAAGAAGTCTTTTCTTTTGGAAACCACTTTTGTAGAATAGTCATTATCAAATCTGATTAAAGCATTATTATATTTGATTAGAGAATTAGCTCAGGCATTTTTTAGAATAAGTTCCTTGTCCTGTGTAGAAAAAAGTCTAACAATTATGGATCTTGGTTTATTTTGATTAGTGTGGTATTTCCCAAGGCTGTTAATAACCCGTGCACACGTTCTATGCCATAAGAAAGGGCTTCAGGCAATTTCACTATATTTGGGATCCAAGTTGTGAGGAAGTTTATAATATTGTCCCCTTCAGCTTTTCTTGATAAACCATATATCTGGATATTGTTTCTTCTTGTTCGATTTTCCATGTCATCAAGTTTTTCCAATAATTATGTATTCTGTTGTAGTAAGAATTCTGTTTGTTGTTCTTCTTGTAGTAGCCTGGAATCAATGTCATTTAGTGACTATTCCATAAGTGAATTTGCCCTTTCTGTTGTGTGAGCATTTCCTGGAGTTGTTCAAGTTGTTGTGAACACTTTTCTTTGAAGGTATCTAGCTTGTTGTCCATCTTGTCTACTTTAATTTTCAGTTCCTAGATATTTTACATAAGTGAATATAAATCCTTTTTGAGGGAAAAGTCCTGAGGCGAGTTCTTGAGATGACCCATTCTGTATAGCTGATGATGGTGTTGATTTTCTAGCAGTTAATTTGACAGGAATATTTTGATGACAAGCAATAAAATTTCTTCTGTAGATGCTCCAGAGTATTAAAAGTTGTTTGGTAGTAGAGATATCCTCAGTTTATTCCTTATTTCATAAAATTGCTCTCAGAAATATTAGTGAGGTAAGAGAGCTGAGAGAAAGAGCTGCGTCTTGGCCACACCCCGAGCAACTAACGTTTTTGAGTGTATTTAGTATCAGGTCCTTAAAGTAACATTTGCATTTTTAACAATTATAAACTGACAGCATTACTTATTGCCCTGACCTTATTTACATTTTCTGCATGAAATGTAGCTTTAACAACTGTAAACTGGCATCATTGCTTACTATGCTGACTTTATTTACATTTTTCTGGATAAAATAAACATAGATTTTTTCTGCATGAAATAAACATTTTCTACTAATAAGCTCTTGCAAGTCTGTAGACAAACTGATTTTTTACAATATTTTGTTATTAAAATATAACACAACACCTACGTTTGACATAATGACCATTTTTAAAATGGTACTTTCACACTGGGAATGCAACCAGAATTTTGCTGTTATTTTCTTTTCAGGCTGATTGGCTTTGTTTAAAAAAAAAATCTAATCTTCAACGGTTTGCTGTTGACTGCAGCTACCTTTGACCCTTCAAAGCCTGATAGCATGAAAACTATACTCGAGTCCTCTGGCAAAGGTCTGTTTGTAACTGAAACTGAAGCCGCTGTATCAAGTAACACATTGTGCAACAATTTCATTTTCATGAGTAATGAAATGTATGGTCTGCTGTCCTTTTTAACCTTGAATAAAGTCAAATACACCAACTGATTTGGTGGTAAACTATCATAACCTTTATACATATTCTGAAAATCCGGTATGTCACTGGCAACATTAACCTGAGCTACAGTATACTTTTGACTATCCCTTGGGCTCGAACTTTGTACATTACTTATGTAATTTGCCCAGTCATTAACCATAGTGGGCTGCCTTATATTTGTAAAGTTAATCATATTTAAATCAGTAATATGTTGAGCTTTATTGCAAATGACTTGAACTAGGTCATTAATACCATCTTTTACATGCTTGTGTTTTTATGTCCAGTATTTAGGACACTGTTTTTTACATACAAAAAAAAATTAACTGCTAAGACTGGTGAAGTCTGTTTTACTGCTGCAATATCAGTATTTACAGGAAAATTTTCATTACTGGCATCTGACTGATGCTTGCAAAATCTATTTCTGTCTCACCACTAAATGTACATCTTTTTCTAAGGTATTGGCTGTAGCAATTACATTTATCTTGAAAGTTGTATCAAGTTTCTGAACTTATTTTAAATGAAACTCAAAGTAGTAATGTAACCCTGTGCATTTGTGCACCTATATAAAATCAGTTTTAAGTGTTGACCTTTTTACATTTTGTCTTGTGACCCTTAGATTTTAACATACTGTTCTGTGAGTGAAACTCCACCCACTTTATTACCATAACCATTTCTTTATCTGACATCATTTAACTTTTCAGTAGTACTAAATGCTGCAAGAATTCATTATTACTGTCTACAATTTTCTTGAATAAATAGTAAAAATGTAAATGGATTAAATGGATAGCACTGTCTTTAATTCAGCTTGCTGGGCTGGTTGTGATCTGAGCTGATGTGCTTGGCAAACTATCATCTCAATGCGAAACATCTTAAACTGATTACATAATGTACTCTTTTATACATAGGATCTGAATTTTTAACTGTGTTGTCACTTTTACAATGTAGCATTGACTTTAAATTTTATATTCTGTAAACTAGCAAACATTTTGTCTCTGTCTATATTACGATACTGTTTATGCACTGCAACACATTAATACAAAACTCTTAACTAATGACTACTAAACAAAACAATATTACAAAAAAAAAATAATTTGCCAACTGTAATGGCAAACCCTTTATTTTGCTAATTAATTTGACTTTTAGTTCTGATATGCCTTAGAAATAGAGGCATACGGTTACCTTTTTTTTCCTAACTGATCACAACCAGTATGCCTTTCAGAGCATTTTAGATGTGTCAGCCGAACTGGAATTTATTCTATTTCTAACCCATAAAACTGCATGTTTCTGTCATAACCAATTTTTTTTTAAATCTGTACATTTGCACAAATATTGTCAATGAAGTATAACTCTAATGAAATGTTTATACCTAGTACAGAGTTGCTACATTTTAAACTGTTACCTGCTATAATCTTTGACTTTTTAAATTCTGATAAAATCGCATTCATGTCTAAAGATTTATGTGTAACTGAAGTTAATTTGTCTATAAGCAATGAAATACTGTTATTTATTTTAATCTTAAATGACAGATTAATGCTCTGATCTTTACAGATAGCTATGGAATGCATTTTGCTACTTAACACTGACATCCGTTCTTCAGTTACAAAATCTGTACTTTGATTCCTCTTATCTCTTAACATTGCACTTGATTTTGAAAATAAGAAACTAGATGAAGTAATGTTAACTTGAGACATTGCTTGCATATTATGTGTGTTGACTGTGTTGACATTTGTATGTTTAATACTGCAACATACTTCTGTATTTTGAATTGTATGTGCTGAAGCATTTACACAAAGATTAATGACTGAAGCTGACTAATAAGCTGGCTTAACCCTTTTGCATTTAGAAATATTTAACATTTTTGAACTAATAACCTTTAACTTTAAGAGAACATTTCTAAACTTAAACCAATGATTTACTGACATTTTAACTATAGCATAATTACTTAACATGTTTACATGCAAATGACTGTAACTGATTAATTTAAACTTTTTTGAGCTGTTAACAAAAAGGTGCATATAAAGTCTTACATAACGTTATGGTCTTGGAAGAATGTGAGCCATCATCTGTAGCTTATTAACCTTTTTCTTGCTTCTTGGCTGCGTGTCGTCACACTGGAAACATGAACTTTTGTGGAGACAGCTGTTAACTGGATAATGTCTTTTATCTTCTGAAGGAGCACAGCTTTGATTTAATACTGGTCTGCTGAAGTTGTGTTAGACTTTACTGAAGTAAACACTGGTACTGTGCACTTTGGTTAGAGGTCATATGCTGTGTCCGTTTTCTGCATGAAGTAATGCTGTCTTAATGAGAAACTGTCATGCCATAATTTGTAGCTTATTTTGTATAGAACTCACAGCTCTATTTATGGAAGAAACACTGGTATGCTGCTGAGAAGTCTGTTATGAAACATTTGCTGTCACTATAAGCTGTTAATAAAACCTTGAAGTTAAACTGGCTATGCAGTAAAACTGCACTTGAAAAAATTACTTACTGCAGCTGTTTTTGTTGAGGTTTGTTAGAACACATGTAGTTGAATGAAACACAGAATGCTGCACTTGAATGGAAACACTATTTAGCAAATTTTTGTACAACACACATAGTGTGACCAAGTCTGGAAATGAACAATACCTTAACGGTGAAAGGGTGGTCTGTCTCCAGAGTGCTGCTGTAGTACTTCTGCTGTATAAACAGTCACTGTGTACTTAAGAAAATATGCTGTACTGGAAACTGATGTGAAAAGTTTCATCTGCTTGCTGGGTTGGGTGAAGTATATATCTCTCCCCAGACAGCAGATCACGTTGGACACCACTGTAAGAATTGATAATCCTGTACTGTACCATAAGTAGCTGGAAACACTGTATGCAGTGAGACTAACGAAAAAAAAGTCTTAATTACCCAAGCTCCTGCTGAACAGGTGCTAGTCTCTCCTTTATGGACCAAGTCTTGTGCACTTTTCAGAATGAATTCTCCAAACACTGTTGTTCATTTAATAAGGTTTTATTAGATGTTCACAATATCCGAATACTGTATTAACAGTACTGATAAACAATTCAAGTTGCTGCACATTATATTCTGATTGTCCTGAACAACATAAACTGACATAGTCTCTAGATTACCTCGTTTCTGTACTCGAGTGTTTGACATCTTCTCTGAAGTAACAGATTGAATAAACTTACAAACCTTAACTGAACTGCTATCCTGAACACAGCATATTATATTGCTTGAGTCTAGTCAATTTCTTTATTTAGTTTTTCTAACCTTGGTCTCAGGCTTTGTATGTGCTTATTTTAACATTCCATTAAGGAACATTCTGTAGCTGATCTTTCCCTTGAGAAAAGAACATTCTGTCTGCACACTTTATGCTTATCTTTTCTTTTTAATAAACTGTCTTCCGTGCTTGGCCAGCAAGGTTATTTTTCTTTCTGCATAACTGTCTTTTATGCATAAATGAAACACAATTTATTTTACCCTTTAGCCTGTCTAATGTCTAATAACTACTTTAAAATGGAAGTCCCTAATCTAACATGCTAAAAGACTGAGAGGTGTGAATGTCCACCCTTACATCCATATGTGTGATGGAGTGGATGTCCACATATGCGCATGCATACACTTATACACTGGCAAACAGGAGACATTTCTACTAACATGACAGTATAAGAGTTCAAGCAGTATCCATATCATTGATCCTTTACTGAAAGTTTTATAAGTAACAGTCCTTTCTAATTCTTACATGCCAGTTGGCAACACTATTTATAGTTTGACTCAAGTAACTGAGTATTCTTTCCTTCAGTCCTCTAAATTTTTAGAGATGATAATCTTACTTGTGTGTTCAGCACACTCTGACTACTCTAGATTTTTTCTAATAACTGTTGGCATATCCCTAACATTTGCTCCTGCTCTTCAGTCTTTTTCCTTTACTTCTTCAATGTGACAAAGTTCTGCTGCTGCATGTAATTCTGATACCACAGATTCACAGACATCAGCATCACATTGTCTGTTTATTCTAATGTTTCTAACACTGTCAATGTTTTCCACCTTTTCTGATGACTTTTGTTTTAACAATGACTAACATGTGGTATATATCTTACTCCACACATAAAGGTCTCCATGAGGTAGCATGCAAATATGCTCTTCAATATGTTTCCCTTAATTCTTAAATACAAAGCCAGGGAGCATATAACTGAACTCATTTATGCAGACATATGCAAGATAATTGTTCTAGACCCCACCCAGTTTGGCTTTGTAAATGGTATGTCCTGTCTCCTGAACACAATAATTTTTTTGAAAAGGTCACATAGGTTACAGACAGTGTTCACTCTTTACATGCTGCTTATTTTGATCTAGCCAAGTCTTTTGACACTTTCCTCCATGCTTGTATTATTGAAAAGTTAAAAAAATGTAATTTAAAACCCTGTTTTGTCTGCTGGATTGCAAACTGGTTATACAACAGATCCCAGGTATTGATAGTCGCTGGTACCCTTTCTGGACATAAAGTTTTAACTAATGGTGTACTGCAAGGAGCAGTGGGCACTCTCCTATTTGGCATTTATTTTGCAGACATCTAAGCCAAAATCCCTGAACTGTGGTTCCTAAGCTTAATGATGACTACAAGCTAGCACTGTTATCTTATTATCCATTAATACTAAACTGTTCCAAAAAAGAGATGGTATGGTATCAAGCTAAATGCAAAATAGTACAGCAGAGTAACATACAGCAAAAAAGCTGTTTTCATTTCATATGTCTTATCTGGCACTCCACTTCAAACAGATATGTTCATAAGAGATATTGGTATTTATGTGGACAACTTCCTCTCTTTTGATATCATGATGTTTCTGCCATAATCAGGAAATCCTTCTATCTGGCCCAGTTACTTTCCAAGGAAATATCTTCAAGATCTGAAAAAAAGTTATCTTACCACACTCTACTTCTCCTAACAAGACCTATTACTGAATATAATGCCTCTTTGGTATTTACAAATTCAAGCATTTTTATACTTGACCATTTCCTAACAAACTTGGCATCTATGTGTGCCTTCCCCAAGGTATTTTACTCTCAAGTCAAACTGCAAACTAGTAATCTCCATCAAAATTTCCAAACTATCAGAATCAAATATCACTGAATTCAAACTGTACAAACCTCCTGCAATTCCATGATGAACTCCCCTAATTTGGATATACAATTATTACCCCATATTGCTGATACTGTAATGAGCAATAATATATTTTAAAATGGCTGATGCTGCACTTACTTTGCTCAAACTTGATTGAAGTGTTTGGGTAAGGTATGGCACCTGCTTGCCTGGACTCATATTCAAGACCGACTATGAATTTAAGCCTACGCAAGCTACAAGATGTTCATGTCATTTGTAGTGTATGGATTTTATATATATATATATATATATATATATATATATATATATATATATATATATATATATATATACACACACACACACACACACACACACACATCTGTATCTATCTATCTATATATACAGGTTCCCTTCAGAAGCTTGAAATACTGAAATCTCAAATTTCAGTATCTCGAGCCTCAAGAAGCCGAATCCACAGAACAGCGAAAGTTCAGAAGCACGAAATTCAAAACCTCGAATACCAGAGGTTTTGAATTTCTCATTTCGAAACTTTCTCTGTGGTCATGTATTCAGGTAAGTGTGTGTGTGTGTGTGTGTGTGTGTGTGTGTGTGTGTGTGTGTGTGTGTGTGTGTGTGTGTGTGTGTGTGTGTTAAGGGGTTTGGGTAAGGTGTCTGTGTGTTTTGTTGCTGTGATGTGTGTGTGCGAGGAGAATGTAGCTTGTGTGGTGGTGTTTTGTGTGTGTGTTTGTATGTAGTGCGACCCCGGAGTGAGAATATTTAAGTAGGGTGGTGTGGGGGGCACAACCCCCCACATGGGGAGTGCATTAGGGCTTGCCCCCCTGCTTTCATGTAGTAGACAGATTTTCTGTGTTTGTCAGACCTCCCAAATGTCCCGAATTACTCGGTTTTTACAGAGTTTTGGGGTCCAAATGAAGGGGTTCCACGATTCCCGAGTGGCACCCCTTCATTTCCGATTTCTTTGGTTTTGTTTTTTATATTTTTTTAATTTTCACGCTGTCTGAGCCGACGTCATCACGTGCGCGATGACGTCAGCTCTGTCAGCACTACCAGCCAGTCGGAACTGAGCTCAAGGAGCTCACGTCATCATTTCCGGCTGGCTGTGAGCAGGCGGGAAGTACTTTGAATTGTTGCTGGCTGCTGCTGAGAGTACAATGCTGGCTTTGCTGCCGTTTCAAAGTTCGAACAGAAACACGGAAACTAGGGAAATGCTTTTGAACTGTTGTGGCCGAGAATGCAGGCTTTGCTTTTTCCGACAGAAACTGCTGACTTTGGTGCTGCCTGAGCCTGCCTCCCATTTCGGACAGAGAATGCTGCTGAGAGGGACTTTGCTTCTCCTGTATTGTTGCTGCCACTGCTAAGCCAAGAGAATAGGGACTTAAAGCTGAGCTGCTGCCATTTCGTATATTACCTAGGTAAGGAGCAAAGGGTGTGTCACTGCTGCTGAGCCGAGAGAGAATAGGGACTTAAATCTGACTAGGTAAGGAACAAAGGGTGTGTGTGTGTGTGTGTGTGTGTGTGTGTGTGTGTGTGTGTGTGTGTGTGTGTGTGTGTGTGTGTGTGTGTGTGTGTGTGTGTGTGTATTTTCTCTTAATACTCTGCCATTGTGCCATGTTTCTCTTTTATATAGTTATAAATTGTATTACTGCCATTCTTAACCAAAACAATTATAGTTAATTGGTTTAGGCCTTTGCAATTCTGTCTTGCCCTGTTTCTTTTCTTAGCTGGTTTTATGTATAAGGAAATCCTGTAAATCGTAATGGCAATTAGCCTTCTATTAGTGAAGATATGTACATTCTGCAGAGGAAAAACCCCAGCTGAGAATTAACCACAGAACCTGTTGCTGTGAAGCAGCAATGCTACTTATTGGTCCACACAGTGTCACCCCAGCTAAACCACTGTGTTTTTCTTTTTTTTTTTTTTTTGTATTTGCTATTTCTTCGCAACGACAGACATGCCAGTACCAGCCAAAAGTCTTCCCACTGCAGTTTATATCCACTTATAGCTGTACTAGAAATAAAATGAAATGAGATTATTATAGACCAAAGTGAATGCTACACTATGTGCATCAGTCATGAGTGGAAACTTGTGATTTCAGTAGTCCTGTGAAACATCAGCTGCCTAATGCCTGCTCATGGTTCCATATTAATATATCTATTTCTTCTGGGGGCTCCTAACTTGACCATTCCTACTATGATGCCTTGCATAATTCTCTAATTATGTTTAACTTATTCAATTGCAACAGCAACTCAGTTACACACATATAACAACATTTTGTTTTCCTTTTTTCTTCAGTTCTCTTTCGGTGTTACATCAGTAGTGCTGGGAGAAGTGACCACATCCATAAAATGCCATCAGAGTAAAATGCAGTACAGTAACTGACCATTTGTATATATGTAGCTTAATTAATGTTTAATAGGATGTTAATTGTTTTACTGATTGCAACTTTTACCATGTGTGTGTGAAAATGCCCCCATGTAACACACCTGGTGGCTAGAGGTATTTAGGCTCAAACACTGTACCTTTTGGTACAGGGTAAAAATAGCCTAAAGTCCCTAGCCACCACCATTTCTCAGCTTTGGCCAGATTTGTTTTTTTTTTTTTTTTTTTTGTGTGACAACTGAATTTGTATTCCCCCATTATTGGCTTTGTTGCTTGTCCAGGTTTTTTGTGCTAAGAGGTTGAGAGCTATGGTGAGAAATGAGAACTGAATTCACTAAATGATAGCCATTAAGTTTCAGTCTTCCTATTATTTAAACTGCTGATTTAGCGTAGTGGTATATTGTACTAAGTGTAGTGTATAGTGTTCTGGGTTCAAAACTTGCCAGTAACATGCATGGTGGTGACAACATTTTATTCTAGCAACTTTCCAAAATTATACATGTAATGTTTAAAATGTGTCCCTGGTTTTTGACCTTTTGCCCCCCCCCCCAAAAAAAAAACTGAAATTGAAAATAAGTGTGAGAAGCTGTGCAAGATGCCTATGGCTTACACTACTGTCATTCTGTTTATAGTTTGGGTGTGGAAGTAGACTTTTATAATGGAAATTTTCTGAATTGGGCAGTTTTATAATTATTGGTTCATGCATTTTCTTTCATTGCCTACACTACAGCCTACTGGAAAAATGTTCATTCAAACAATACATTTAAAATGTGCTCTGTCTAACAAGTGTGCTGTATTACACAAGTAATATAACTTAATAAAGTCAGGAAGATATATCAAAGAAAAGAACACATGAATGTTTCTTGTTTTGTGTGCAAGGGGCTAATGATTTGAAAACAGCCCAAAGGTAATCTGTATCCACCACTGGCCAGATGCATTTTCTTTGGATGTGGTGCAGGTTTCAATGCTGTTTCAATAAATGTGAGTTTTAGGGGCTGAGAAGTTTTAATGCCAAGTCTATTTTCATTGTGAGACCGTATTGATTTTGTTTATTAGATGTCTGTTAGTGTTTGTGCATTGATGTGCTGCGAAATGTAAAAGTAAAATCCAGCTAATCATTGTAGAAGTAAAGCAGTATGCACACATTAGTGTTTATGGTAAATGGGGTGAAATAGCCAGGTAATGGGACATTGGAATGGCTGCAGGGGGACTCTGGTGCCATATTGTGGTTGCCTATTCTTCAGTTTGTGTTCAAAAGTTGGTATCCCACAATTCCATTGGAGTAGGTGGGGTTATGTAATTATGTATGCAAATTAGATGTTAATCAGCGTACAGACTTGTACCTATTTTTCATGGCCCTTGTCCAGATTTTTTATGTTTCCAGGTTGAGAGGTATGGTGTTTGTGTGGAGAATGGTGTGTGTGTGTGTGTGTGTGTGTGTGTGTGTGTGTGTGTGTGTGTGTGTGTGTGTGTGTGTGTGTGTGTGTGTGTAGTAGTAGTAGTAGTAGTAGTAGTACCATGAAATTTAAAACCTCCGGTATTCGAGGTTTTGAATTTCGTGGTTTTCAGGTTTTGTTGTTCTGTGGATTTGGCTTCTTGAGGCTTGAGATACTCAAATTCAAGATTTCAGTATTTAGAGCTTCTGAAGTGAATCCATATATACACATTTACATCTATATCTAGCTATATATATATATATATATATATATATATATATATATATATATATATATATATATATATATATATATTCACAACCCCATTTTTCCTATTTTTACATGGTCAAGGTGTCATGTCATCAGTGACTATCTTCTAGAGCCAATACTCACACTTCTGGGTGGCTAGCCCTGGCCCTTTGTTCTTCCATACCTCACAAACATCCATTCACACCTACAGCAAATGTAGAATCCAATCCACCTACTGCATGTCATTGAAATGTATACATTTTTAAAACCAAAACTAGATAGATTGTATGAGAGAAGACCTACAGCAGTCAAGAATGAATTTTTAAGAAAGTACAAGAATGGTCCTGAATTGAGTGAGGTGGCAAAACTCAGGACAAAGAGAGAGTAGATGATGATGATGATGATGATGATGATGGCGGTGTGTGTGTGTGTGTGTGTGTGTGTGTGTGTGTGTGTGTGTGTGTGTGTGTGTATCTATATAGCTATATATATATATATATATATATATATATATATATATATATATATATATCTAAGGTTCATTAACAAAAATCATGTAGCTGAAAGTATGTTTTCAAAGTTTTATAATGCCGATAACTAGCCAGTACCTCTAAAGCAAGTGCAAACAGCTTAATTTGCTAGGTGTACCTGTAATGTTCATTTAAAATCTTTTTGTATTGGCTAATTTTTTACTTCTTTGGGGAGGTGGTCCAGGTGGCAGAGTGAAGTCTACAGTATTATGGCCCTCAGTATAAAACTGAGACTTAGCAGCAGCTTGCCAAGGCATTAAGTGATGTCAATGATATCACACAGACTGGTGATCGGTGCAGACACAGGTATAATAACCTATAGAGGCCACACCTGGGCATTCTTTTCCAATGGGAGACTGAGGTTAGAGAGAGGGAGTTATCTTACTACTTTATGCATTCTGTACATGGTTTAGCACTGTATATTGAGAGCATCAGCTATCACTGTGATTAAAGCTTTCAACAAATCAGAAACAGTTCTCAACAGACTCTGTGACAGATCCAAAATAATTAAGGACAATAAGCCAAAGTTCTAAAATATTAGTACTATTAACTTGCCACATTGACAGAATAAGAGAATGTGAATTAATATACATCTCTGAAGTAAAAGAAGTTTGTAACTCTAAATATTGTTGTGACGACCAACCACTGAAGCAGTAATCAAGGAGCCTCAGTTCTCACCACTGGTACCTGTGGGGGACATTCACTGACAGGATAACAAGCACACACACACAGTATTTCCAGATGCAGCTCTCTGTATCAAGTGCAATTTCCCTTAAGAGCACACAGAGATCACAGTCAGTCTGGGGTTGGTTTCTCCCTCTTCCTCCAGATCCCCAATAAGACTCCCCACTGGCACAGCTATAGAGTTGAAATCTCAGCTGAGTGACCAAGCCAAGACCTCCAGCACTCTCTCTGTCCAACCAGTGCTTTGTGTCCCTGCTCAAGTAGCTGACACATATACTCTGTGAGGTTTGATTTACACACACACATACACACACACACACACACACACACACACACACACACACACACACACACACACACACACACACACACACACACCTGGGAAAGGCTGGCACAGGTTTATTAGCTATGCCTCCTTCTGCCATGACTATAAAGTAGTTACCACTGGCACCAGTCACTCCTTACCAGCTACTTTACAGCCCTTAGTAAAGGATGTCCAATTTTACTGTGTAATATTAATACTAATACAAATGATAGTTTGACCAAGAGCAAGGCTGTTAGGAGTGGCCCCCACAGTGTCACCAAATAAATATGTAAGTACTCTCAAAACATAAATATGTCTACAAAGATCAAACACAATGAAAGGTTTAAATATATTTAATAATAAATAATAAAAGAGCAAGGCAATGCTAAATATATATTCACAGTGATATCAGAATTCAGAATCACAAGAAATATTTAAAATAACATTGCAGAACAGGCTCATACAAATAAAGAAAAATATCTAAAGTAAGCTTCACTATATTCTTGACTGAATCTAAGAGAATTATACCATTCCCTAGAAACTTACTTACTATAGAGCAAGGCAGATGATGTAGTGAATAGTTCTTGTCAGGTCCAAGACAGAATACAGAATGCTTTCTCTCACTAAGAGACTTTCAAAATAATATCTAAAATATTACTTCTGGAATAGATTGCAGAATTACATTACTTCTTGTCATCTGAACTCTAGTTCCCAGCAAAACACCCATTGCTGGCAGCTGGCAGCATTTAGCATCTGCCAGTAAAAATACACAGGTAGGGGCTTTTGCTCAGATCTTTGGCAGGTGCTGGAAGTTGTAAAGCAATTGCATTCATTCATGCTTCCAGAGTAGCAATTAGTTAACTCCAAAGACAATATAGAAAGCTTCTTAGTACAGACTTTGTGTCTCTGGCTGCATTGAAACCTTACAGATAGCCTTTTTTATGGCTTAACCTATAAAGTGATTTAATTTTAGATATTTTAATAAAGTTTGCTGGACTGAGGTTAACCCTCCAATTTCCTCTGTTAAAACAGATACATATAAACAGTTAGAATAGTGCATGTACATTTCTGTTATTTTGCCGTAGATCACACAGTGGATGCATTTCAAACATAGCACTTTACAAATACATTTTCAACACACACAGCAATTTGATATATACATGACATACAGTTCTAATACATTTGTAACACAAGCATCTTGTACAAATCATTTTGGTATTCACCAATGACATATAATTATTTACAAAATTCCAGCTAGCTGTGCTGGCAGTACCTCCTTTCATCACAAGTGTCATTATTTATTAATTGTAATTTGCCACCTTTTCTACAAAAGTCATCAGTTTTAGGAGGTATTAAGAGGACAGAGTTAAAATTTGAGTAAAATCAGGGATGTTCCTGAAAATAAGGGACAGTTGAAAGATATGATTGTGACTGACTTCTGTTTTCAAGTATATGTAGTAATGCTGACTGTGTATGTTGAGACTTTAATGTGACAGAAGAGGTAGAAGTGAATGCAACAGACATTCTAAGGAGACATGATATGGTATCCAGCTGATGGGGTAAATGCAGTCTATAGCTATCTGTATTGTCATATTTTAATGTATTGGTCTTCTACATGTGTACTAACCTACGTTTTTATGTTTTTTTATCTTTGTACAGGAAAGTTGTGGTACAGACTGAAGTAAGGCAATGACCACACAAGGTCTGAAATGCCCAGAACATTTGGGACTGTAACACTTGCAGTTCCTCAGACCTACTTCTCCCCAGGTGATGAAGGTCACCCTATAGACTATAACCTGGAGTTCTTGCTGATGGCCCCTGTTGCCACATCTCAGGAGGGTGATGGAACTGCTCTTCTGAGAGTGGTCCAGAAGACCCCCCCCTAGGTCACCTGCTGGCAGGTATGATAGCTGTTGATGGCCAAGGTGAATAGGCATCTATATACCCACATATGCATATTGTCACATCTTCTTCTGCAACTGATTGTGTCCCATCACAACATGTCAAGTGCAACAGAGGTTATCAAAATTCTGGGTTTCCTAACTTGTACCTTCATAAGACGTCCCATGTACCTGGAGAGGTTTGGAATGTGAATTTAGAATGGATTCCATTTTTTAAGAATTCAGTAGATGAATTGGTGGCAAGCAGCAGCTTTCTAAAGCAGTCATTGTTTGTCATGATAGTAACCATACGTTCTGCCCGTGGCCATCTGAGACAAGCAAGCTCTCTTTTTTCACAAAGGAGTGAAGGAGGCGTAGGCTACAATGTTATATGCATTGAATCTCTTTCTCCATCAAAAAAGTACAGTGACACTCTATTATGATACTGCATTTTCAAAAACTGCATTTCTGTGATCAACCAATGTATCTAGTGTTAGTTGCAAGACATACATTGATCCCACCACTGCCCTCCAATTAATATGTGATGCCCCACCACTGGCCCAGTAATCAAGGAGCCTCAATCTTCACCACTTGCAACAGTAAGGGATGTACACACTGGAAGGATGACAAGTACACACACAGTAAAATGCAATTTCCCTTAAGAGCACACAGAGACCACAGTCAGTCTGAGGCTGGTTTCTCCCTCTTTCTCCAGATCCCCAATAAGACTCCCCACTGGCACAGCTATAGGGTTTTCTCACTCTTTCTCCAGATCCCCAGTAAGACTCCCAGCTGGCACAGCTATAGGGTTGAGTCCTTAACCAGGGTTCCAAGCCAAGTCCTCCAAGACTCTTTCTGTCCAACCAGTGCTTCATGTCCTTGCCCAAGTACCTGATACACACACACTCTTGGAGATTTGTTTTACACACACACATATATCTGGGAAAGGCTGACACAGCTTTGCTAGCTATGCCTCCTTCTGCCCAGACAATAAGGTAGTTATCACTGCCACCAGAACCCCTTATTAGCTATGTTAATGCCCATACCAAAGTGTGTCCAATCCTACTGTGTAATGTTACTATTAATCCAAATGGTAGTTTGACCAAGAGCAAAGCTATTAGGATTAGCCCACAGTGTCACATAATAGATATGCAAGTACTCTAAGAGCTTAGACATGTCCCACAAATATCAGCCACAAAGATAGGCTTAAATGGATTTAATAATAAATAATAAAAAAACAAGAAAATACTCAGTAAATCATCACAGTAACTTCAGAGTTCAAAATCACAGGGGATATTTAAAACAACATTGCGGGGCAGTCTCAAATAAATAAAACATCTAAGCTATACTTCATTATATTCCTAACTGTATCTAAGAGAAATTACTGTACCCTAGACTTACTCATAGCAAGGCAATTGTGGTGAATGGATCTTTTAGCTGATGTTGTCAGGTCAAAGACAGGCACAAAATGCACAGTCAATCTCTGAGAGAGTTCTTAAATTAATATCAAATATTACTGTTAGAATACCTGCAGCATGACATCACTTTTTGTTACCTGACTTTAGTTCCCAGGCTCAAAAAACATTGCTAGAAACTGCTAGCAGTTAGCATCTCCCTGTGAAAATACATATAGCCTTCAGATGTTTGCAACTGTTGGAAGACACAAAACAATAAAACACTTCCAAAACAATGCAGAAGGCTCACTAGTTTTAGACATCACTTCTCCTTGCTGCACTGAAACTGAAAGATAACATCTCTTTTATGGTGCAGTTATAAAACAATTTAATTTCAACTATTTTACTGAAGTTTTTCAGGTTAACCTTCTATGTGCCATTTCTCACTGCTAAAATGTATACAGTTGCACAATTACAATAGTTTATATACATTTCTGTTCTTTTCCAGTAGGGTACACTGTGGATATATCTTTAAGCTTAGTACTGTATAAACCCTTTTCATGCACACTTCTGTACCAGCAGTTTGATATGCACATAACATACAGTTCTAATACATTTCTAACACCAGAATATGAATTGTATTGACATTCACAACTGACATAATTATTTACAAAATTTCAGATAGTTGGGCTGGCAGTGTCTCCTTCTGTCACACTTCTATATAAATCATATTAATATTCAGAAATGCCATATAACTATTTACAAAATTCCAGTGAGCTGGACTGGCAATATTTTCTTTTGTTACAGGTACTGTTCCCCACACATGGAAGTACCCGTCTTATAAATCACCTTCTAGAACATTAGCTGGGATGTATTGTGGTATTAAAGGTACAATGTATGAGATTTGGATCCAAGCCCTCATGATGATATTTATGTAGAGGTCACAAAAGTTGCTTTGATAAGCCTTACTGTTACCTGGTATTCAAGGTGATACTTGTATCAAGGGTTCACAGGCTTCTGTGCTGAACATCAGTAGGGTACATGGTCCCTTTCACCCTGTTTGGTCTCTTACTACTATGCAAAACAAACAGCACCATGATCATTCACACCAAAAAACATAATCTTTACAGAGACATTAATAGAGTATGTTGGCACAACAGATTCCTATCCCAAAAATTATACACTTATTGAATTAACTTCCTGTACATGTAAAAGCAATACAGCACATAGGTTGCATTCAAAATAAAGCAATGCAGCACATAGGTTGCATTCAAAAATACTCTAGATGAATGGCTGTAACAGTATAAACTAATTATATTTTTACAATTATACTGGTATCATCTGTCCACTGCTCTGTTAAAACTGGAATCATGTTCAAATCTGAAGTAGTCATAATTTTAGATATAATAATTTTAAATAGTCAAGAATCAAGGTTAAACTATTTCTTGATTTCGGGAATGATCATCGTGTTAAACACCTACAAATAATGCTATTATTCTACTGAAAAAGTAATTTTTGTTTTTTAACTGAATTATATCATTCAACTGTCCCAACAAAAATGTTGCTGACAGAACTCTTTGCGCCTATGGACACTTAGCATGCCACTGAAATCAATTCAAATATGTCGCTATAGTTCTGTAGGTGGGGAGAACACTATGCTTTATAAATCTGTAGGAATCTCTGCTTTTATTTTAAAAACACATATTTTCATGTAGGCAGTCTTCACAATGAAAGTATGCAATTTTTTCAGCCATTGTGTATCTAGGTGTGTGTGTGTGTGTGTGTGTGTGTGTGTGTGTGTGTGTGTGTGTGTGTGTGTGTGTGTATATATATATATATATATATATATATATATATATATATATACACACACACATACAGTGGATATAAAAAGTTTACACACCCCTGTTAAAATCCCATTTTTTTTATATAAAAAAATGAGACCACAATAAATCATTTTAAAACTTTTCCAAACTTTAATGCTACCTATAACCTGTACAATTCAATTGAAAAACAAAAAAATCTGTTAAGAGAAAAAAATATAAAAAATAAAAAACGTACAATAAGCTGGTTGCATAAGTGTGCACACCCTTAAACTAAGACTTTGTTGAAGCACCTTTTCACATTTTTCCATCATTAGCAGACTGAGTTCCTGGCTTGAATGTAGTGTTGGCATTGAAACCGGTCTTAAGGGAGCATAGACCACAATGCTGATTTTTACTGGTTTATTTGATGTGCAATTGACCTGTTAGTTTTAGATTTTGGTGGGTGTTGTCTGTATTAAGTATTTTCATTGGTTGCTGGGAGTCTTTTAAGTGATGTGATGTTTTTTGATTTTATGGATCTGATGAAGAGCTTCGGCTTGAAAGCGATCATACTAGTTATTGTTTTATTATTGTTTTACCATTAAAACCATTTCCACACATGCCATGTTGGATCGAGTAGGTTTTCCTGTTTTGCTTGTCATTTACCACTATGACCCTTAAATTCTCCTGTGCCTGGTTTCTTTTGTTTGGTTCTTGATATTTCTACAGCCAGCAGAACACATGGCGGGAGCAGGTACTAATGTTATAGAATTGGACTATCAACCTGAATTGTCAGCTGCTAAATCTTTGAGAGAGCAGAGCAAGTGGTTAATTCAACAAGAGGTGAATCCACTTATGAATGTGGATTTTGCTCAAGGAGTGGTTGTAAACACAAATTCTGGTGATAGCAGTGAAAATCTGAAAAGAGCATTTCATGAACTGGAGAATGATTTACATAGACTTAAGCACCTTTGGTGGCAACGGTTACACTTGGAAGCATGTATACATTTCAAAATAATACCTAGAGGTTTATGAGTTCTCTGCATGCCTACATATGGCAATAGTTTTCCTGACCTTTTGGCATAATGGCAAGAAATTAATCTAGAAACTAGTCTCAGGTATATGCGGCTATTAATTGATTTTCGAGCCACATGAGAGTAAGCTCTTTGAACAGGTGGAAAGGAAACAACTAGAAAATGAGAAGAGCTTCTATACTGAGTTATATCTTATGAGGCTTGATAATTTGTTTCATTCTTTAGCAGCATATGAAAGCAAGCTACAACAGCTTAAAACATGCATACTACAAAGGGACTACAAAGACTTTATACAAGGCAATATTTTCTATGGCCGAAAGAGAGAACTGGTACTGTTAATGGTGTGTCGGATGTTGGATTATGTCCCTCTCCTTCAGATACTGCCAGGACTGTTAGCTCTGATGGTCTCAGTAGATCGGCACAAGAGATGGAAGGGATGACTGTTACCAACAATAATAATGCTTCAGTAGAAACTGCTGTTATTGAGAGTTGTCGGGTGCCTGCCCAGGAAGCAACAACATATATTAAGAAGAATGAAATGGCTACTAACCTCTTATTGGGAGCAAGACCAAAAACCAAGTATACCATTGGTTCAGGTTTTCCTGTTCTCTCTATCCCCATGAAGGCCATACCCCTGCATCAAAGATACAAATCGAACAGCAGGGGGAAAAAACAAAGGAAGATGACCATGTAACTGATTCACTTGTTATAAATCTATCTAATGTGTCCCTAAGTCCAGATAAAATGAAGGTTCTGAATAAAGGCTTGTCTTATATACTTGTGCAACCCCCTAAGTTACATGAGATTTCTACTGATTTAAGACTTTTTGGCCGTAATGTAATGTTGAAAAGTCTGTTTGAGATGACTGATAGTTGCATTAGTGATATGCCTACTTTAAAGAAGCCTAGTACATTTGTACCTATATTCCATCCAGTAGGGGACACGTTCATAAAACTTGTGAATCTGATATTCTTAACATTGCACATTCCAGTAAACATCGGAGTTTCTATAATTTAACTAATGGAGAATCTCTAGCCCTTAAAGAACTTATTTCAAATAATGATATCGTCATTAGGCCAGATGATAAGGGTGGGGAAATAGTGGTGATGAATTCTCACTTTTATGAGCAAAACATTTTATCAGTGCTTCAGGATACAAGCACTTATTGGGAAATAACTGCTAAGGAATTCATTCAGGAATAAATGCTCAGGAATATTACAATCAATGTTGGTCAGACTTTTAATGAGCTGTTCTCTGCACGGAAGATCTCTGAGGAGATCTATAACTCTGAGAAGATCTATAACTTTGTGAAGTTTGAGGAACCAGTTGTACCAGTGATCAAAGGGCTCCCAAAAGTGCATAAGGATAGTAGCAATCTGCCCCTTAGGCCAACAGTATTATGGAGGGGCTGGATTACTGAATGTAGGTCTATGTGGGTGGAGAGCAAGTTAAGCCCGATGCTATATTTTGCTCCAGCTGTTTTGAAGGATATAGCTGTTTTTTTTTTTTTTTTAGTTTCTTTATCAGATTATATGGATTCTATACAAAATGCATGCTTGTTACCTTGGATGTAAACAGTTTGTTTGCAGCTATACCCAATGACTATGGCATTATGGCCACTGGGGAATTTTTAATGAAAAATTGCTCTTGTCGTTCACTAACATTTCAGATTTGCACCACCTTTTAGTTGATCCTTGAGAATAACATTTTTCTGTTTGGTAAACATTAATATTGGAAAAAATGGGGTGCTGTCATGAGGACGACCCGTGCTAACACTTATGCTAATCTAGTGTTAGCATATAGGGAAGACCAATATTTGTATAATGGAAACAACCACTGCAAAGGTTTCTTGCAATTTTACAAGAGATTTGTTATTCATAGGTTCATAGGTGTGTACTAGGCTAATGGCCCTGGGGCCTTTACAAGCCTAGCCCATAGAAGTGCCTTAGTATTGTGCCACCCGTCATTAGATCCTAGTGCCTCTATCAAGTAGAGCCACTGGAGTGATCCCCGGGGTGAACTTTCTATTTCCCATCCACTCATCAAGATTTCTCTTGAAGAGGGCTAGTGAGGTGCTCTGCTTGACATGTATGGGAAGTCTATTCAAGAACATGGGCAGTCTCTGGGTTATGCACCTGTCCCTCCAGCATTTTCTGTTGATTGTGGTAATGAGGCTGAGGTCTCTGGAGCATGTAGTGTGGAGGGATTGGGATTTCTTTAGATGTAGCATTTCTAACAGAGCTGGGTCAGACATGGCTTTGTAAGTCAAGCAGAGGCTGTCTCTTAGTAGACAATATGAGACAGAGAATAGCTGGGGTTTATTGAGTCTGTCCATGTAAGACATGTGGTTAAAGCCTAGGAACCTCTTCATAAGGTACTTTTCTGGCCTCTCCAGCTGTTGCAGGTGTCTAGTGAAGTACATGCCAAATGGGGCATTATACTCTATGACTGGTCTAATGAGGGAAGAGTAGACAGAAATGATGGCCTCTTTCTTCCTGGATGCAAAACCCTTGTTAATGAGATGTGCCACATAGAAGGGCTTTCTGACCACAGTGGCAATGTGGTGGTCGAAGGAGAGGTTGCTGTCAACCTGTGTCCCCAGATCTCTTGTAACACCTTCAGTGTTCAGTGAGCTCCCATCAATGTGGTAATTAGTGGGAACAAAGTTTTTCCCAAAGGGATGACGATGCATTTTCTGGCATTAAGCTTAAGGCTATAGTTTCAACACCAGTCATTGGTTTCAGTGAGGCCTTTCTGTAGGATGTCTGCCAAGTTAATAATGGCTCCCAGCTTGCGATCGTCTGTGAATTTGGTCAGCCAGAGTCCCTCCATGTTGGCCTGGACTTCTGAGAAGTAGATGCCAAACAGGAGAGAACCCAGGACTGATCCCTGTGGGACTCCACTCATGACTGGTCAGCAGTCTGACTTGAAGTCCACTCCTTTCACTCTGTGGGTTCTATCTGAGAGCCAATTTGCAACCCACCTAATGATATAGGGGTTGATGCCTAGTTTGCTGAGTTTATCAATAATTCCTGAGTGAGGAATGGTATCAAAGGCCTTGGCCAGATTGAGGTAGGCTGTATGAACTCCCTTACCTTTATCCATCGCTGTGATGACTGACTCAAAGAAGTCAACCAGGTTAAGCAGGCATGATCTTCCTTTCATAAAACCAAATTGCATGGGATCTAGAGTTTGGAGATTCCCTATATCCTTGTTAATTAGGTCAATGATGATGCACTCCATAGCTTTACATATCAGACTCACCAGGCTAATGGGGCAATAATTTCCAGGATCTGTAGTCACTCCTCCTTTATGAAGAGGGATGACTGTAGCAGTGTGCCATTCAGTAGGGACAAAGTCTGAGGTGAGGCTGTGAGTGAACAGAGCACACAGATGTGGTGCCAGTTCACGTTGTACTTCATATAGGACACAGCCAGGGATATTTTTGGGTCCCATGGAAGCTGTATTCTTGGCCTTAGACAATGCAGCTTTAACCTGTGCTGCAGTAATGCTGGGTGCCTGGCATTCTTCCAGTATTGAGATTGGTCCTTTAGGGGGGAGAGAGGGGTAAAGTTGGCACTGATTCTGTCAGCCAGTATGTTGGCAATATCTGTTGGCTCAGTATAGGAGGTACCATTGTGCAGTAATTCAGAGTAAATCTGGGTATTGCCATGGAGATTCTTGATATAACTATAGAAGACTTTATGGTGTTTTTAGTGTCTGCTGCAATTCTGCCTTCATAGCTGGCTTTGGAAGTTTTGATGAGAGATCTCAACTTTTTGAGGCTAATAAGGGAATTTTCCAGTCTTGGGACTTCACTTTTTTCTGCAACAGATTCTTCTTTCTGTTGTAGAGTATATTAATGACTGGGGACCACCAGACTGGCTTCCATTTTTTGGAGGAGAGCATCTTGGTTCTGTTGGGTATGGCTAGTTCCATGCATTTATGTACATGTTTGTACAGTGCATTGGTGTATCATTCTGCAGTTATGCATCTATTTTCCATTGGCATGGGTGCCATGAAGTTAGCCACCTCTGTTTTTAGGAGTCCAAAGTCAGCTTTGGAGAAGTTTTTCATGGTGGATACCTTTGCAGGGGGTATGGGTGAGATGTGGATTTCCATGGTGATTAGCTTGTGGTTGGATCTAAGCAGGGAAGATTGGACTATTGGTGTAGAGCAACTGTTGACCATGTTAGTAATAACCAGGTCAAGGGTGTTGCTTCCTCTAGTGGGGGTAAGAATGAGCTGGTCCAGGGCATTGGAATTGATGAATTGCAGGAAGTGTTGGGCCAGTGCATTGGTGCATGATGGAGGGGTAGTTGAAATCACCTAGTATGAGCTGCTGGGTTGGATCTTAATAGTTTCCAGGGTCCTTAGGAATGTGGAGTGAGAGTCTTGGGACATGGTTGGGGACCTATAGCAGGATATGACCTGAATCACCATCTTACCGAATGTTAGTTGTACCAGGAGTATCTCAGATGCATTATGCTGGGCTACAAGTCTGGAGATGTGCATATCCTTTATGAATATGGATACACCACCACCTTTGGAGCTTTGGTCCATGTTCTGGGGCTGAAAGGTGTGGAATGAGTTGTAGCCTGGTAGCACAGGGGTGCTTTCTGCTGCTTTAAACCAGGTCTCAGTTACAGCACAAATGTCGATGTTCTCCATTTTGAGGAGTTCTTCGAGCGAGTGCATCTTGAGATTTAGACTTCTAGAGTTGAGCAGCATGACCCTCCAGATTGCATTTATTTTTAGCTGTTACGGTGGTAATTTGGTCTTTGGAATACCACCTAAAAACCCCGCTATAGGGGTGGCAAGAGCCTTAGCCAGTACCCAGAAATCCATGAGTGACAGATGCAGGCCATCTCTGGCAAAGCATCAAGGTCTGTCAATCATGTCATCCCAAGCAGACAGATACTGGATGCCCTTAGAATGACACCAGAAACAGCCAATTGTTGAAGTCAATCATTTTCTGTTTGTACTGTGGTATCATTCTGGGCGATGGTAGGATGCAGGTCAGGACAAGGGTCATACCTGCCTGGGCCACATAATCCAAGAGATCCACCATGTCCCTTTTCATGTAGTCCAGGGTGGTGCATATCAGGTCATTCACACCCACATGGACAATGACAGAGTCAATATTTTTATTATATGGACTGGTACCAGAGAACAACTGTTGGAATTCATCTTATTTGGAGCATAGTACCAACTTTCTAGGCTTTATGGTTAATTTTTCCCACAAAGAAATAGACTTTTTAGATGTCAAAGTAATTAAGGATAAGGATGGCTATCTCCAGACAGTGATGCATTGCAAATCCTGCTGGAGGAATAGTTTGCTGATGCGTAACAGCATGCATCCACAACATATTTTGGGGAATTTGATGAAAGGCCAGATAATGCAGACTTGTAGACCATGTACCACTGATGATATGTATGTTTGAGAAGTTGATGGTTTACTGACTTGTTTTAAGGAATGAGGTTATTCTAGCCATGACATTGAAAAAATGAAGACTACCCATTAATTATTAAGACAGACAAGGAGTAAACCATGATTTAAGTGGAGAAACCATATTCAGTCCAATGTCACTGTTACTTCAATTCTACAAATGAATGAGGACTCTTCAGCTAGTTTAATGAGGGAGGGAACTGGACATCCATTGTTATGAAATATAGTAGTGACATACAGAGGATCTGTGGGGTAATTAAAAGTAATTGGAAGATTCTGCACTCCGATGACAAAATTCAGGCCATAGTGGGTCCAACTCCATCATTTAGTTATAAGAATGTTTTAAATCTGAAACAATTGCTTTATAAAGATTTGTTTATTTGTCTTTCTAGCTCCAGTGTGATCAAGTCCTGTAGGGCTGCTACTTTCCCATAATTGTAAGGGTTGCAGTTTAATTGATACCTCTAACTTTTTTCAACATCCAGTCAGCAAACAGATTTACAGGTTAAATGTATATGCTGATTGTCGGACAAAGAATTTAGTTTATTTAGCTAAGTGTCTGATATGCACTTCCTTTTATGTGGGCAAGACCAACCGCATGTTGAAGGAACATATTTTACAACACGTGAGAGATATGCAGTTGATATTGCATAATGCACTAAAACAGCATGTTATATTCCATCCTGATCATTCTTTTGTATTTATGCTTCTACATGTTCAGCAGGCTAATATAAGGGGTGGTGATTTATGCCTATGGACCGAATTAAGTGAAGTCATATGGATATCTGACTTGCAAGCGGATTGAGTTCCTGGCTTGAAAGTAGTGTTGCCAATGAAACCGGTCTTAAGGGGGCATAGACCACAATGTTGATTTTTACTGGCCTATTTGATGTGCAATTGACCTATTGGTTTTAGATTTTGGTGGGTGTTGTCTGTATTAAGTATTTTTATTTGTTGTTGGGAGTCTTTTAAGTGATGTGATATTTTTTGATGTTTATGGATCTGATGAAGAGCTTTGGCTTGAAAGTGCTCATCCTTGTTGTTGTTTTATTATTGTTGTACCATTAAAAACTTTTCATGCACACCATGACGGATCGAGTGGGTTTTCTTGTTGTTTTACTTGTCATTTACCACTATGACTCTTTAATTCTCCTGTGCCTGTTTTTTTTCATTTGCATATGTTAAAATTGGTATTATTGTCAGACCGTGGATGGTGGTTGCATAATGCCCACAAAGTGAGACCATACTGTACAATGAAAGTTCTGCTGGTGCCAGTAATCAAGATGAACTGCATGTTGTAATGCTAGTCATCAATAACTTGTCCCATAGGGGAAGACATTTATATTTGCATTGACAGTTTGGCAGTGTACAAAAGACTGACAACTTAATTACCTGTATGACAACTAAACATGGCAAACCTTTAGTTCTGAAATTTCTGAAAAAAATTGTGACACAGCCCAAAATGTAAAATAAATGTGGGACACAGAGGGTCTATATCATGAGATCGACATCTTAAAATGTTGACTCTCAGTTGTTCGACACAAAAATGTCGAACTCTAACTTTCTCTAACAGCCAAATCACCAATTTCTTTCCAACGGAAAGAAATCGGTTGGCCAAACACCAAAGCCACACAAAAACAAACATATTTAAGTGGGGAGCTTCAACTCCCACACCCTCCAATGTGGGGGACTGTGCCCCCCACATCTCCCCAACTAAATATTCTAACTCCGAGTCTGCACTACAGTCAGAGAAAGAGCAGGTGTAACAGAACAGCCTACCAAGATATTTCCATTGGAAAGAAATCAGTGATTTGGCCGTTTGGGAAAGTTGGAGTTCAACATTTTCATGTCAAACAACTGAGAGTTGACATTTTAAGATGTCGATCTCATGATATAGAGCTGGACACAGATACCCACATGCCCTCTAGCACAGATGAAAAGAAGTACAACCAACAAGCAGATGAAATGACATTAGTAAGGCTCATGTAGGAAAAATCCATGTAAGCCAAAATGGCAAGATGAGCACACAACCAGTAGGGACACTTAAGCATAGATACTGCAGTGGAATGCTGAAGGGTCAGGTCTATAGATTAATGAGATTGCATAATGACGGTGCTGAATTATCAAGGACTTTTCTGTCTCTTAAAAGTGAATTTTCAGAGAGGGGTTATAGTGAATTTGAAATTAATGTTTGCATCACTGAGGCATGGAAAGAAAGGGAAGGCAGATGTAGCCAATATTTTGCTAACAAAGCAACATCTCAGCTATTAGAGTCTACCCCTATTGCTAGCAATACTTTGAGTTTCTTTACCATTCTCTGGTGACATTAATCAATACTGTGATATTATAAAAAAGAACTGGCATTTACTTCACACCATAGATGAACTTAAAGGAGTGATAGATATAATACCACATTTTACTTTCAAGAATAATAAATCCTTGAAAAAGCATCTTTGCTATAGGTCACAATACAGTAGGAAACCATTTCAATCCACTAGAATAGGCACTTTTGCCTGTAGGTCTTGTTCAGCCTGCAAGTATATTTTGACATGTCCCACTTATTTACACCCATATGCAAACTTTAAAATAGAACTTAATTTGTATGCAGCCTGTAAGACCTCTAATATTGTTTATTTTACTAGTTGTCAAGTCTGCCATGCCTTCTATATAGGCAAAATAAATAGTCCTTGAAAGATAGAATTCTTGAACACTACAGGGACATTATACACAAAAACTGTACAAATGCATTGGCACAACTTTGTATACAACATGGCAATGACCACACATTAATGTTTTTGGTCCTTCAGACTTTAGAAGAGGGCTTAAGGGGAGGTGACCTTATTAATAGGACTGAGGCAGCAGAACAGCAATGGATTTTATTTTTTAATGCAGACAGACCTCCAGGTCTCAGTGGTACATCCACTTTTAAACCCTTCCTTAAGGCACGTCCAGTTAAATACTGAGATATATAGTTTGTCTCTTTTTGACATTTTACTGTTTTTACATTGTTATTTATATGTATTCAGTTTGCTTATATTTGTTGTATATATCTTTTAATGTAAATTGCTTTACCCTGCTTCTTATCTCTGATTGGTTGAATGTTATTTAAATTGAAGTGCGTTTTACCTACCTAACAGTCTGAAGAAGCAATGTGATAATTGCGAAAGCGCTTACTTTTAATTTTTCGTGTCATTAAATTTTGTTTTAGCCTAGTCGTGTTGGTTCGGTACTTATTTTTATTTTGCTTATACAGTCTGTACATACTCTACGTATGACCCAGATATTATGTGCAACAGACAGCCAGAGAATCCCTTGGACATAATATCAGGGAAGTGCTGGACTGTTGAATCTGGTGCACCAGCCAGTTGGCTGTAGCACATAAAGTCCTAGACTGGAGTACATGTAGGTCTGGCCTGGAGTCACCTTGTAAGTACTGACGGTCACACTGGGCATGCTCCTACAGTTAGTTAATTTTGGCCCTTGTCTGATGGCTCATATGCCTAAAGTACTGAGATGTGAATATATGTCATACAGACAAGGTGCATACAGACAGATATGTATATGTATCAGTCTCTCCCTATCCCCCTCAGACATGATTACCCTTATCTATCAGTATGTGGCACATATAGTTTTATATATATATATATATATATATATATATATATATATATATATATATATACATATATATATATATATATATATATACACACACACATACATACACACACACACACACACACACACACACACACAAAGATATATATATATATATATATATTTATATAGATATATATAGGTAACATACATACATACACGTATATATATATATATATATATATATATATATATATATATATATATAGCCACATAAAGGTGTAGAGTGATGTAGTGCTGCTGCAACTTGTGCACCAAATGTAACCGGTGGTACACGAAAGTAGTACTGTGAGCTGTAGTGCATACTAGTAGGTAGGCAGGGGTTTTAATCTCTCATTACCCACCTTGTGTGTGTACGTACATGTTTCCCATACAGCAGTACAGACATCCCTATTAGACCTATGTCTGTACAATGGTCAATCATTTTATGGCCCTCTGACTGGCATCATCCACAACAGTGGCCTCCCTGTCAACACCTGCTGATGTCACCCACCTTAACAGCAGTGGCAGACACTGTTAATCTCCATGGTGCATTCAATAAGTGTGTAGTACAATGGTAAAAACAGCTGTGGACCATACATGGCAGAATGGACAGTTTACCATCTCCAGTCATGAACAAGGGAACTGGGTCTGCCAGAAGTGGTGCTGGCACAACCATGCCCAGAGTCAGATGCGGTACTAGTTGCTGATGGTGACTGGTGTCTGCTTGGCCTGTCCCTCACAGGAACACCCAGGACCACATAACCATGGCCTGCCATGTCATGGTGTGGAGACCACTCTCCCTTCTGTAGTGTTGGATGTACTGCCACTATGGGAACTTGAGTGTGTACTGCCAAGTGGACTCTCAACGCATGTTGTTGCTGACCTACACCCATGTATCTGACACCCTACTCCCACCACATGTTCTAGCACTATGTGCAGTCAAGGACTGACTATGTCTCACCCCACCATATGTCCACTACATCATTGAAATGATGCAGGGTATCACCAATGTGGTAGAGGGAGTCACGGAAGTCAGAGAGTGATGCATCCATGATCCTGAGCATTCATCTGGTGTTGCATTCAGAACGTGCCTATGCCTCCATGACAGACCGAAACATGCATCGGGTGATTTATGATTTGACACCTGTGACAGGTGGTGGATGAGCAGCATTCCTCCTTTGAGCACCCCTTTAATCTGCCTGTGTGGGATGTCACTAGTTCTCTGGCTATGATCAGTGTCTACACTCACTGATGCCATTCTCGCCATACTGTCCTGTTTGATGCAGCTACAATCTGACTGTCCGATATCTGTGGTCGCAGGGGACTGGGTATGTTTAGGCATACTGATTGTGTGCATGGACAAAGAGGGAGGAAGTGGAATGTCAATCCATGGGACAGATTCAGCCTCCAACAACCCTACCTGTGCCTCACTATGGCCACAATCATCATCAGAGTCTGATAAGACACTGACATCAGATTGTGAGGAGGACAAACTCCAACCTCCATGGTCACCTGTGAGGAGAAAGAAAAAAATAAGAACATTACTACCTGTACTATTATGTATGTTGATCTACACACACACACACACACACACACACACACACACACACACACACACACACACACGTGAGGTTCCACAACTGCGGTACATATATCACATCTTATTTCAGATCCCATGCACAACACACATGCAGACATACACAAAACAGGCCATGTAAACCTCATACACTGCAGCTATGTCTGGTTAATGTTACCACTACTATACACCTGTGAGATTAGCAATATGTCAGTGTATGTGATAGACCTATACCTAAAACACAGTGCACCTGTCTTCAGCATACTCTTACCTCCTGCATAGCAGACTACATGGACCTTCACAAAAAGATGTGCAAATATGTTGCAGATCCTACACATACAGTACTGTAATTACTGATACAACGCACTGCAGTTAATCCCTCCAAGACTGAACATACAAGTAGTGTAAACTGCCTAAGCATATCAGTTGTCTATACAGCAAGCAGCCCTTAACATTGTTTGGCTACATATGAGCCATACAAACATCATTATTACACTCACCGGGTACAGGACGTTGGACTCCAGCCACACCTGATATACCTATGGAAAGGTGAGGGGTCGGTATTGTCAGAGGCATTGTTACAGGATAATATGTGCAGATAGCTACATGTACAGTAGATACTGTGATAATGTCTACATTGCTGACATTCTGACTATGTGTGCACAGGTGTGCATTACAAACCCACCCCCCACCCCCCCAGTGCAGATTGACCTGACATCCGTGTACTGGTATATAGAGGCTGCCACAATGACTGATACAGTATTACAGTGATACACACAAGAGGCTTATCTGAACGTTCCTTTGCTGTGGAGGCTCTGGTACCCACCTCCAGGATGTATGGAGTGATGGATGCTTGAGAGCTGCTGGATGATCCTAGATTTGCCCGGAATTCTTCCGTGGCCAAGAGTGGTTCTACTGCTGCAGGCCCCCTACCAGTGGCAACATGGTCCCTGGCCAGAGCAGCGGCCCTTTTCTGTGCAGCATTTACCATGTCTGTTGCCTGTGAAAGACCTACTCATAGTTTCTGTCCTGTAGACCTACGCAGTTCACTGCTGTGACAAGGTCAGCCCACATTGCAGAACATTGCTCACAATTGTGGCAAGTCCTGGAGAGCGGAATGATGTGATGCAGTCTTAGCCCATCCAGGATCACATCATTTCCACAGCTGTAAACTGCAGGTCCCTCTGTCTATATATCCTTTCTGAAAGACAATAATAGGGGAACACATCACAGGACCACATACATTGCTCTCCACTATGTATGTTGAGGTAAGTAAGGGGGAAGGCAGATGTGAGTGTCATACATCATACACATCAGAATATGCTTGCTGCTGCAGTAGATGCTGGTCTAGCAGTTGTGTATGTTTGTAGGGGCAGACTGTGACACATGTCCCTGTCACTTGACCTCTGCCCCCCACCTCTTCATGTATGGGTGTAGTGTGGATCCCTTGTTCTAGGGGGTTGTGAGGTATGGTAGGTTTGTAGCTGTACCTGAACATACTGCTGCATATGTTGCAGGCTGCAGCTGCTACTCTTTGCTCAGGACTTATACTGGGGAGTATGAACACATGGAAGGACACCAAGCTGTATGTGTCAGTGAGGGAGCAGTGTGAACTCTGTTATTACAGCAGAGTCAGGGTGAGGGTACTCATAACAGTCCAGGTGAGGCAAGTGCTTAGCATACATATGTTATATAACAGTGCCATTCGGAGAGTGTATGGCATAATATAGGTAGCCTAGACATATTTATGCAGTGTATCCCTACCTACAGGCCTTTGTCATGCTAAGATGAGTATCAATGAATGCATTAACAGCAACCTGTGTTGGTTAAAATTGCAGGATTCTGTCATTATTTGTTGTATTCACAAGCATGTAATTGAAGTGCAACACACTGGATTTGAACCCAGGGCTGTGGGTGGCAAAATGTATATCATGCTAGGGATTTAACAGACTGAGCTACTGTGTCAATACAGTAGCAGGTGTATTTGCAAGATATATGTTCATGCATGCAGTCTGTTACACAGAAGTCACATTAACATGTGTGTTTGGATGGGTATGACGTGTGACACTGAACTGTCTGTCATGATTTTCTAACCTCATTTTGCACTGACTTGTCAGTACTTGAGTGCATAGAAAAGATTTTGTGCCAACTGTGCCAAAAGTAGATGGCACAACTGTGGAGATTCTGCAAAAGCCTGTGCAGTTCACAGCTATACCTGCTGTCCCAGGCTTCACGTACATACATCATTATTTAGCTGTATGCTGGTTTGGTGTCTGCATCACAGTCCCAAGTACACTGGCAATTTTTCCACTATATGTGCAAGCAGTGTGCCATTGGCACTCAGGATATGTTTATGGAAACACCTGTTTTTCTTCAGAGCTGAGTGGCCTAGTGGACTAAAGTGTAATTGACAGGGTAACAGGTTTGAGACTTGGCAGGGGTAATTATTTTGCAGATGTACCTAATAGTGTCAGAAACAGAGAAGGTCATTAAGGCAGTTTTAAGTAGTGTTAAGCAGGTTTGTGTGGGTTTACACAGCATGCTGCGATACAGTGCGTCACTTAGCTCTGCTTAAACCAGTGCTAGCTTTAAAAAAAGAAAAGAAAAAGGGGGTGATAGGAAAGTGTTGAAATGGGGGCAAGCAGGGGGAAAACGTAGTGAAAGGCAGGTAGTATGTGCAGGATGGGTGTATGAATGGACCAAAACTCTCCATTTCTTGCGCAGCAACAGCTGTGCAGGTTGTAGGCAATTTGGAATTTGGAGCCTCTGAGGGCAACATAAATGTGTTGATTAATGAAAGTGTATACAGTGGACACAGGTGCGAAATGGAGAGCTATGTATGGAGCGGTATATATATATTTTTTTTTGTGGAACAAATGTCCATTTTTTTAAGGAGAGAGTGGAATGTTGAAGAAGGGATATAAGTACATATGGAGAGGTAAGTTGGGTAGGAGAGGTAGCATTTGCAAACAGACAAGACAGACAAGACAGCATACAATGGCAGTGTGTGACATGAGGGGGTAAACCCTTTGGACGGGGAGGGGGTTATGGAATCAGAGAGCCATGTGCCCCAGATGGCAGCAGTGAAACTGAGCTCCTGACCCATAGGCAGTTAACACTGCTCCTTCACTGCCCCAAAGGTGGCTGTGCTGGGGGCTGGGTGCCAGGGCCACCTTGCTCCTCCAGATCAGCCAGTCTGCCCTCAATCCAGTGCAGAGGATCCTCATAGCCATGGTACATGATTATATGCACCATCCCTGGTAGCTGTTGCTGGGAGACAGACCCCCCCCTCCACTCTCACTCTCAGGGGAGACTGGCCCCATCCCCTGAGCCAGCTCCACCCATAGGTGCTACAGCACCAGCAGAGGGGGCAGCACCAGACGTGTTGAGACCCAGTGCCATTGCCGGCTGAGGTAGGGTAGGTGGATCGCCAGGAACCAGCCTATCCAGTCGAGCTATGGTGTTGAGGTATTTCAAAGTGTATAGGTTAGTAATGAACAGAACATTCCATTAGTTATAACAGCATGCCAGAAAGTTGCAAATAACCCAATAACATCACATTGCATAGCATATGGAACACAACAATAAGTGAGATAACAATCAGTATAGTAACAGCATGCCAGTAACAGTTATGGCATAAGGCCAACAACATAGGTGATTCAACAAGGTATGTTAGTATGCAACCATTGTAATACATAACAGTAATAAAAAACAAGGCCCAACATAACGTTTTGGAACAATAGATGTTAATAGTAAACTATAACCGATGTATAACAATAATAAAGAATGATGCAGATAAGTGGGGAAGAGAAATACAGGCCATTAATAATGGTATAGGCTATATTCATAACAGTACTCTTATATACTCTTCAGGTCTGCCCTTACATATGACTACCATGGTGTACTGTGGACTGATGTAGTGTGACTGTGCTATTCACATACCTCATGTCCATGTTAGATCTGTGACCAAGGGATCAGGCAACAGTGATCACAGTCCATGACTGTGTGACACTTGAGAGACATGTATCATGCACAATACATAGAGTTTACGAATACCATGCCCTCCTTGGCAGGCATGGGGTTAGACTATAAGCAGACATTCACACAGGCATACAGCCATACCAAGATTATACATTTTATTTATTGTATTAACTTTTATTAGTATTGTACTTGATGCCTTTATTTTCTGACATCTTATCACATTGCTGAGCAATTCTGTTAACACACTGGTACATCTGAACACAAAAATTGTTATCCCATTCTAACAGCTACTACAGCCATTTATTTACCTGTAATTTCTGTGGGGAGAACATCTGTTAACAATACATAACTGCTTTTATAATATTTAGTAGTACTTGTCACTGGATTCAAACTCCAGTCTGTGTGTGTGACAAAATGTACATCTCACCTATCATTTATCAAACTGAGCTACTGAGCCACTGCTGCATATTAATTGACTGATATGTGCCTAGAGCTCATCTGGTAACAAATTATGACCTGATAAAAGAGGTAGAGTGTTATACAAGGCTGCAGTGACACTTGAGCACACATGCATGAAATCCTTGGATGATAGAGGTTGTAGGTGAAGTGTGGATTAATACATGGAATGCAAGTGTACACAATAAACCCCTAGTATGTGGGAATATCTGTGATGTGTACAAACCATATCAGAGTACTGGGTTGTCTACCTAACCCATATACAGATGCAGATGGTATATCTGCAGTCTACAGCTATTACAGTTTCATACTTGCCTGCAGCAGCATACCTAAGAGCAGGAATGCATATATCTGAAATGCAATGGTTAACACAAGACAATCCTGATATACACAATATACCCTGGGCTTTCCTATTATTTCTTTCTTTCTTGCATTATATCTTGTAGTACAGCTCCACATCTACAGTTTAGCAGAACACCTTTTACTAGCTAACCTTCAGTCACTTACTGGTATCATTTGTGTTTGTCCATCACAGCAGATGTAATACTTGATTTCATGACCAGCAGCCCAAATTACATACATATTGCACAACACAGCTTTATTAGGGGTGACGTCATGCAATGATTGCTATATATTTCCAGTCTTTATTGAAGAACAGTTCATAGAATGCTGGTGTTGCAATACAGCTGTAATTCCACACTTAATGTAGTAGAAACATTTATAATGCAGTAGAAACTTTATTCCCTTAAAATTATTAATACAGTTGAAACCTTTATTTTCTTCACATTATTAATGCAGTTGAAACTTTATTCCCTTAACATTAGTAATGCAGTAAAAGTTTTATTTCCTTAACATTATTAATGCAGTAGAAAATTTATTTCCTTAACATTACTGCACTAGAAACTTTTTATTGCCTTAACATTATCAGGTTTCATCCTTTCATCTTTATTTAACTGTACCTGGCATTACTCACTTATTTCAGCCCAGGTCTATGACCACATTCATTGCAGTACAATTAAAACTGAATATACCTAGTGGCAGTTAATAATTTACTCCTTTTTGTTTATATGATTATAGATTGCAAGTTACATCTCTACTAATCACACTCAGGGTGCAACCTGGCCAGGTGCCCTGCATGGGCCTCTAGGTTGCAAGCTCTCTCCTCATCAGCTGTGGGGAGAGAAACACACCATTTTGCATGCCTCTCTATCACACATTCAGAATAGGTTTTGGTAAAACAAATGATAACAATAATTACAAACTTGTAGAACATTCCTGTCTCTAGCATCTTGGACCGTGGTAGCCAAGAGATCCCTCTTATGATTCTTCAGGTAATCATAATGATGATGCACCTGCTCACCTGTGTGGGTGATACCAGTTGCACTGGTGAGATTGTGTGCCAGCTGGTCCCAGGCCTATGACTTGTACTCTGATCCCTGGTACTGGCCCTACAGCAGCCAGGCATCATGGTATTTAAACAGGAGTCCAGTCATGACCCTGGACTCTAGAATGTCCCAATGCTACGCCCGGAAGCACACACTCTCTCCAACTCCTGCCATAGTTCCTGCTAAGTTCAAACTCCAACAGGTTATGGCTGTATTCCTGCTGTTGCACTTAAATAAGGCTGTATTCCTGCCCTTTATTGCCATTGGGCCATTTTAAAAAATGCAGAGCTTCACCTAGCACCATGCAATCCTGCTGAGTTCAGTTGAGCAGTGCTTAAACTGGGAATGTTGAGCAATGCTTAGCGGTGTGCAAACCAGCTTAGCTGGGCTGAGCAGTGCTTCAACAGGCATTGCTTAGCAGTGCTTCATACTGCTTAGCAATGTGCAAACCAGCCAAGCACTGCTAAAACATTCCCGGTTTAAGCATTGCTTGGCAAGGCTTAGCTGTGCTTTGCAGAGCTTAACTGGGTGCAGCAAAGCAGGAATTAAATATAATTTTCTTATTGTGTGTTGCCAACATAAATGCCTTGTGACACTGCCAACCCAGCTATCTGGAATTTTGTAAATAATCATATGTCATTTGTGAATATTACTATGATTTATGTGCTTGTCTTGCAAATGTGGGAGAACTATATGTTATGTGTATATTAAACTACTGGTGCAGAAGTGTGTGTTGAACTGTATGTTATGTACTGAGCTTCAAGAATCTAACCACAGTATACCCTACTGGAAAAGAACAGAAATGTGTATAAACTATATACCTGTGCAAATATATGTTTTAATAGAAGAAGCTGGGACATACAGAGTTAACTTGCAAACCCTCAAGAAAATAAGTTGAAAAGTAAAGAGTTTTATGACTGTGTTTCAGTGCAGCAAGCAGAAACAATGTCTGGAGCTAGAGGTTTTCCTATTGTCTTGAAACATAAATAATTACTAGGCTTAAAATGTAAAGTGTTTTTATTGCTCTGTGACTTCCTAACAGCTGCACATCTGAGAGATAAGTATTTTTGACACAAAGGTGCTAAATTCTAAGTATCTGTTTAGCCTGGGAACTGAAAGCAGGTGACAAAGAGTGATGTCATCCAGCTAACCTAGCAGTGATTTTTTTATATTAATTTGTTAACTCTCTTGGAGTCTGTGCATTATGTATTTGTCTTTGGACTTGGAAACATCCTCTCATCAGCACTTGCCTTGCTAATAGTAAGTAACCAATTACAGTAATTTCTCTTAGATATAGATAGGAATATAGTAAAGATTAGTCTAGATGTTTTCTGTATTTATTTGAGACTGTCCTGCAATGTTGCTTTAAAATATTTCCTGTGACTCTAAACACTGCAGTTACTGTGTTGAGTATTGTCTTCTTCTTTTATTATTTATTATTAAATATGTTTAAACCTTTTAATTGGGCTGGTTTGTTTAGAGATATTTAAGCTCTTAGTGTACTTGCATATGTATTTAGTGACACTGTATAGGCCACTCTAATAGTCTTAGTCTTAGTCACACTTACTATTTGGATAATAAAAAAGAAAGAGTACATCCTAATGCTAAAGTACAGCTGTCAGTAACAAGTAAAAACAAAATTCAAAATGAAACAGTGTACAACAATGGCCAATGAAGTAAAGTTCTCTTAGAGTATAGGTAGTGTGGTTAAATGATATAAAACTTAAAAGTGCAACATATATATTCAAAAAACTTGCATACATTTCCAATACATTAAGATATTAATGCTGTGAATGCAGTTATAGCATAGCGAAATGATGGCTCCAAAGTATCCAGTCTTATGATGGCTTCAAAGTATCCAATCTTTTTGGTCTGATATACAAAGTATCCACACTGAAGATGTAGTAGCTGCTATGTGACTGTGATGAACTGTGATAACAGCTTAACCAGTCTAACAGATCAAATGAAAGCTTCTAGTTTTAATGGCAGTTAAAATCCTTTTATTGTAGGAAAAGTTAAAATCTTCATGTCAGGTTAAAATCTTGATGTAGAATAAAACAGTCCCTATGTATTCCAAATGATAAACACTTTCAGTATCTTCTTCAGATCGTAGAGATTGGGACTGGAAGTTCCTTTTTATAATGCTTGCTTCCCTTACTGTTGAGACAATCATTCAATCATCACACTGTCAATCAGCTGTTTAAATGCACCAATCCTTTTTCCTCTCAGCTGGGGGTGTTCCATTTCCTATACCTTTTGCTTTTGAGGGTGTGACCACTCATGAATTATTAAGCCAGACACACCTCCATAGCTGATAGTTGGTCTTCTAGCTTTTAGTATAGGTTTCAGTGGAATGATGTTATTCAAGCCTAGCTCAATATCAGCACGGAGGTTCACAATCTACTTACTCTCCCTGCATTCAGTAATATTTTCAATGTCGTCTTTCCTTATTCCACTATATACATTTTCTATCACCTTATAAGTGAAAGAATGACTGACATTTCTTTCAGCATGCGTTGCTAAAGCATTATGTGGATCTTTATTGGTAATGTCTCTTTGATGTCTCAAAATGCAATTTTTAAACATCTGATTGGTTCTTCCTACATAGAATGCAGGGCATAGTTTACAGGTAGCCATGTACACCACATTGGGGGTTATACAAGTGGCTTTGACATTAAAGGTGTATTTCTTCTTTGTCCTTGGATGTTCAAATTCGTTATTACAGTCAATCAGTGGGCATGCTGTGCAGTGGCCACACTTGAATGTGCCTTTATGTCCAACGATTTTATGTTTGCTAAACCCATCCTTTGTGCAAAGTAACCTCTTTAAAATTTTCTTATTCTTGTAGCCAAAGCATGGTGTTTCACCTACAATGTCTTTTAGCTTGGCATCCTGGATGAGGATTGGCCAAAACTGCCTTATTATGGATTTAACTTGTGTGTTGTCTGTGCTGTAAGTTAACATCACTCTGGTGGTTCTGTTTTCTGTCTTGTTTTTCTTTGGGATGACTTCTTGAACATTCACATCTTTTTCATTATAGCCTCTCTTTATTAGGTTTTGTTGTAGAAATAAAATTTCCTTTTCTCTTGTCTCATCTTTGCTATATCTTTTACGTATTCTTTGTGTTTCATTTCGCATAATATTTTCAGTGGCATGTTTAGGATGCATGCTGCTTTTCAACAAGTAATGATTTTTCCATGTATTTTTTCGGTGTAATTCGGTTTCCAACATGTTTTCGTTAAGAATAACATTCACATCCAAAAATGCAACTTGATTATGAGAGTGTTCTTCTGTAAAGCTTAAGAAAGTAGTAGTCATATTTAGATATTGATGGAATGATTCAAATTGTGGTACAGTTCCTTCCCATAAAATAAAAAGATCATCCACAAATCGACCATAAAATTTGATGCATTCATACTATGGATTATTTGAGTTCAATACATGCTGCAATTCCCAGTCTACAAGCACAAATTTGAGTAGCTGTTCGCACAAGGAGTGCCCATGGCTAACCCCCATTTTTGCCAATAGATTGATGTACCATACACAAAATAATTATTTTCCATTATTAAATCTAATAAAGCACAAATCTTACTGGTTTCATTAACATTTTTTTTTTGTGGCTTAAGATCTTTCTTACAGCTTCTATTTGGATAATAGTAGCATCATACAGTAGGATTGGTCACCCTTTGGGAAGGGCCTTATAGTAGGTGATAAAAAGCTGGTTGGTGGCAGTGATAGCTATCTTATAGTCTGGGCAGAAGGGGGAATAGCTAGTAAACCTGTGCCAGCCTTTCCCAGGAGTGTGTGTGTTTGTATATGAATCAGAACTCAAAGTGTGTGTGTCAGCTACTTGGCATGGACACAAAGCACTGTTTGGACAGAGCGGGTGCTGGAGGTTTTGTCTTGACCGCTTGGCTGAGGTCTTAACCCCCTAGCTGTGCCAGTGGGGAGTCTTATTGGGGATCTGAAGAAAGAGGGAGAAACCAGCCCCAGACTGACTGTGATCTCTGTATGCTCTTAAGGGAACTTGTACATTACTGTGTGTACTTGTCATCCTTCCAATGTGTATGACCCTCATTGGTGCTAGTGGTGAGGATTGAGGCTCCTTGATTACTGGACCAGTGCAGGGGCGTCACATATTAATTGTTTGGCAGTGGTGGGATAGCTACTTCACATATTAATTGGCTTATAGTGGTGTGGATACTGAATTCCTGTAGCATGTGTACAGTGGTCACTGAAGGTGTTTGTACTCTCAGTCAGTCACACACTGAACATTCAGAGTTCATATCACAGTTGTTTTATTTTTTTGTTAGCTTAGTTAGTCAGGGAGAGCAGGCAAGCATGCCAGCAGAGCAATATGGCAAGCTGACAAGGAGCCAGTTGGCTGAGATGTGCCAGGCTAAAGGACTGGTGCATGCCAACCTGAGTAAAGCAGACATAATTGCAGCTTTAGTTGCAGCTGCATCACAGACTAGCAACCAGGAGGACAATAAGATTGGCCATGGAGATGTACAACTCTCAGAAAATGGAAATCTCAAACACTCTTTCCACAGAGGACTTAAAAATCCATCTGGAGTTAAAGAGACTTGAGTTGGAGACCAAGCGTTTGGAAATAGAAGCAACAGAGAGACTAAGGCAATGGGATAAGGAGATGCTGACTCTTTAGCAGAGTCATGGAGGTAATGGGGAAGGGAGTAGCCAAACCCTAGAAGCAACAAAAGTCAGTAAATTTCTTCCCCAATTTACAGAGGAGGGTAATTTTCATAGTTTCATTCATATGTTTGAGAGGGTATGTAAACCGTATAATATTGATCAAGAGTGCTGGGTACAGTTCCTGGCCCCTTTTACTCCATGGAAAAGCTGTAACTGTTCTTTCCAAATGGTCTGATACTGATTGTTTAAATGATAATGTTGTAAAGAACTGTTTGCTAGAATTCTTTTACGTTAACACTTGAAGCTTATTGGAAAAAGTTTCATGAGCATAGATGCAAGGCAGATGAAAGTGTGAGTGAATATGTTGCTGAACTAAGCACTTATTTTCATAAGTGGGTGAGTGGATATCAGATCACCACTTTTGCAGGGATGGCAGACCTTTTGGTGAGGGGAACAAGCCCTTAGCACTTTGCCTGAGAACATGAGAATCTGGTTAGCTGATAAACAATGCAATACTGTATATGAGTTGGGGAAGAAGGGTAAACTATACCTAGCAAGCAGGGTATCACTGCACAGGAAAGGGACACCCAGTGCTGCTCATGGGTCTAAGAGAACCAATGGTGGACAGCACAGACTGCCCCAACAGAGTCCGGCAGTAGCAAGGAAAGCCACTAGTCCAGGTACACATCCAGGACCAAGGGTTAAATGTTTTAAATGCAAACAGTGGGCCATATAGCATATAGATGTCCATGGAGGCAAGGTGGGGAACAAAAGATGGCAGAGACCGTAAGTGGTAATGACAAAATGCCAACAGTAGGTTGTCTTGAGACAACAAGGGTACCAAACTGCCACCCTGCAGATGTCCTGATAAAGAATGATTTTGATAATGCAGTACCATGTGTGCATGCAGTTACACGCAGTCAGGCTTGGAGACAAGCATGTAAGTCTGGTAGTCTGGGGGAGACCCAGACATACTGCACACTTGCAGCCAGGACTGGTGAGGTAGTTACTAGGGAGGGAGCTACTCTTTAGCAGTGAAACTGAATATGAGCCATAGCTGCTTGTGGGTACTGATGTTCCCTTGGACAGAATGACTGCAAGGGCAGAGGTGAGTAGTAGTACCCAGGCTGACAGTGAGGCACCACTGTCAGAAGATGCCAGACTTCCTGTGGAAGGGGAGCTGGGAAAGGTTACAAAGAGAGAGTTGAGACAGGCTCAGCTCTCAGACTCTATATTGCAAGGCCTGAGGGAGGTAACTAGAGAGGCACCTGACTCTCAAGGGAAGGGAGAACCTGTATACTGGGACAAAGGGTTACTGTAGAGAGTGGACCCCTCAGGGATGGCTAGAGGGTGAGAGAATACAGAAGTTGGTATTCCCCAGAGCCTACCATCTGGCACTTCTAGCAATAACCCATGATATTCCCTTTGCAGATCATATGGGTATAAAGTATACAAAGAGACGTATTATACAGAACTTTTATTGGCCTGGGATTTCCAGAGATGTAACAGGGTACTGCAGGACCTGTGAGCAATGCCAAAAGTTAGGCAAGGCAGGAGACAAGGTGAAAGCTCCTTTGATGCCTTTGCCTGTGATTGAGTAGCCATTTCAGAGAGTAGCTATGGCTAGCCAGAGTATAAGAAATAAAGCTCCCCTTCTACATACATGTTTGGGGCAATATAAACTAGACTTTACAGCCATAACAGAAACACGGTTAAAGCCATGTATAAAGGATCATGAATTCCTTCCCCCAAACTATTCATGCCTGAGAACAGATAGACTCCAGAAAAAAGGCAAAGGCATGGCCTTATTTTATCCAAGCACCTTCACAGTGATTCCATATTCAAAGCCTGTCCCTCTCTTTTCCACCGCAGAGTTACTTATTACCTTCTTAAAACTAAATGACCATAAAAGCCTTTGTATCACAGTCATATACATTCCCCCAGGAAACAATATTCCAATTCTCGAAAACATTCTTGCTGAGACTGCCAACAATATAAAAATAAAACAACCATCTTAGGCGATGTTAATATTAACTGGTTAGACATCTCCAATAAAACCCCCCTCAAGAATCAACCTTTATATCTATACTCAGTTAATTTCTGATATTACTAGACCTGACTACATGAATAACAAAGGTTCAATCCTGGATTGGATCATCGTTTCTGAACCCAATAGGATTTCTATCTCTGTCACACTCCCAGACAGCATAAGTGACCATTCTCCTGCATTCATAATACGTAAGCCCACTACATATACACCAATATAGATACACACAAGATCTGTCCCACTTCTCCCCAGATACCTTTAATGACATTTTGCACAATATTAACTGGAATCTACTAAAATCTCTTCCACTTAATGAAGCTTGTGAATTCTTTAATTCAACATTTCTTAAGGTCCTAAATAATCTTGCCCATCTCCAGCTAAAAAGAGTCAAGATAAAACATGCTAACTGGCTTGCCAAGTCCACAAAGCAAATTATGTCCACTCGGGACAAAGCCCGGAAAGCCTGGCAAAAAACAAAACTCCTTCCAACCTCACATAATATAAACAACTTTGCAATCAGGCCAAACGATTTGAACTCAAAAACAAAAAATAATATTTCCAAACCATCCAAAATCAACATAAACAAAACCCCAAAGAGTTTTGGGGAGCTATCAACTCCCTACTTCATCCTGGAACCAACCATAATCCTTGTCCCAACCCAGAAAACCTCCCTCTGAGTTAGCCTCACTCTTTAACTCTTATTTCATTGACCACCATTGCTAAACTTACTACCACCTTCTCACCCATCACCACGACCCACTAAACCCTACACCACAGCATACACCATCTACTACAAAACCCACCTTTTCACTCTCTCTTGTGCCCATCTCAACCATACAAAAGCTTTTTCAAAAACTTAAACCATTCACCAATGCCCCAGATAACCAAGATAGAGTTGACCCAGTAGTCAGGGACCTAGGGACACACATAGACAGTAATCTAGCCTTTGATCATCATGTGTCTACAGTGGTGAGGAAATCATTCTATGTTGCTAAACTTATAAACAAAGGCATGGCATCTAAATCCAAGGAAATCATTGTTCCACTGTATTCGGCATTCATCAGACCTATCATTGAGTACAATGCCCCCTTTGGTATGTACCTAAATAGGCATATCCAACAACTGGAACGTCCACAGACGTTCCTCATTAAAATAATACAGGGTGTAATTAATATGTCATATGCAGACCACCTTAAGGCCTTATCCCTGTATTCTGACTCCTACAGGCTTTTGAGGTGAGATCTAAGCCTGGCATACAGGGCATTGTCAGACCCCATTCTGATGGACCTCCTGCATATCCACAAAACAAACAGTACCAGAATTACCCATTCTAAAGACTTAAGCCTTGCCTGTGATATAAATAGGGCCTACTGGAAAGATAGGTATGTATCCCAGAGACTACCCTGTCTATGGAACAGGCTCCCCATTCATGTGAAGCAGAGCTGCTCCCTAATCCAATTCAAGTGCAACTTGGACAATTGAATGAGAGGCTGGAATTTCATCCCTGCTCTGGCACCTATGTCTCTGATGCAAACAGGTAATCTGTAAATGGTTCATCTCCCATTTCAATGCTTACACTTATCAAGGGTATCAGAACTTGTTAGAGATTTGGGATGCATGGCTAGGCTTATAAAGGCCCTTGTGGTCGTTAGTCAAGTAAACACCTATGAACACATGAACCTATGAACAACAGTGCAGGACAGTCTCAAATAAATAAAGAAAAATATCTAAACTAAGATTTGCTATATGACTGACTATATCTAAGAGAATTACTATACCCTAATTAACTTACCTAAGAAGAGCAAGGCAGATGTGTGGTGGATGGATCTTGTTGTTGCCATCTCACTAAGAGGCTTCTTAAATGAATATCGCAAATATTACTGCTGGGATAACTTGCAGAATGACATCATTGCTTGTCATCTCACTCCTAGTTCCCGAGGCCCCAAAACAACCATTGATGGCAGCTGGTAGCATTTAGCATCTACCTGTAAAAATACATGGACAAGGGCTTTTCCACAGATCTATGGCAAATGCATGAAGTCATAAAATAATTGCATCCCTTCAGATTTCAAAGCAAGTAATTATTTAATCTTAAAGGAAATAGAGAAAGCTCCCTAGTATAGACATGTCTTTTGCTGCACTGAAACTGAAAAATAACATCTTTTTATGGCTTGGACATAAAGTAAATAATTTCAGTTATTTTTCTGAAGTTAACCTCCTGTATTCTAGTTTCCACTGTTAACAATATACATTTAAACAGTTATAATAGTGCATGTACATTTCTGTTCTTTTTCAGTAGGGCACACTGTGGATACATTTCAAGCACAAGCACTCTACAAAATATCTCTTCAGCACACGTCTGTACAAACATTCTTATATGATATACAGTTCTAATACATTTGTAACACAAGCATCTCATAAAGATCATGTTGATATTCACAAATGACATATAATTATTTACAAAATTCGAGATAGCTTTGCTGGCCATAGGTCTCAACCTGCTAAGAGGCAAATGTGGAACACAGACCATAGCAATGTGTGAGAAACAGTCAAAATGTGGAACATCCTGTTTTTGCACTGCACTAAAAGTGTACCTTGACCATGTACATGACATTTCAAGCAAAATATACTATATGTAACTATTTAATAATACATTCACTCTCTTGCAAACACAGACATTTACATATATAAACACACAGATGTAGAAGCAAAAAGAAATTGGTCACTCATATAAAAAAGGTCAAACACACACACACACACACACACACACACACACACACACACACACACATGCATTCATCCTTGTCATACCTCTCAACTGCCCAGAATTTTGCAGAATGCCCACATTTTTGCCTCATATTTTTGGTCTCTTCCTCTTAAAATATGTAGTTGAGAGCTATGGGGGTGTGGGTGAGCAAAGGACCAAAAAAATAGGGACAAGTCTTGCATATTACAAGTTGCTAGAATGATAGAGTGTGTGTTAACATGCGTTTTCTGAAGTATATGAAGTCTGAAAATCAAATGTGTGTCATTATTTAATGACTTAAATCCTCAGTGATTTGCTAGAAAAGCCTAATTTTATTAGAAACAGAAAATATATGAAGCAAAAAATCTAGACATTCTGAGAAAATCTGGACATTTGAGAGGTATGGAGAGGTGTACTTTCAAATTGTCGGAACAGTTCATCCGGATTTGTATTTCAAGAAAAATAAAGTATGAAGGAAAACTTGCTTATCACCTAAGTTGGTCTCTCCTCTGTGCTCGCTTTGAGGTTGTCTTTAACAGCAAATCAGCTGTGAGCTCTCATTACAAAAGCATTTGCTGTGGTATTCTGCTTCAAGTTGTGCCCATTGCTGAAACATCTTTTAGACATGTCTACCATACCTCTCAAATGCCCATGACTGTTTCATATGTTCGCCCTATACCTCATAATTTGTGTGATTATTAATATAATCATTTTGTTTTGGTAAATAAGTGAGGACTATAGTCAGTAATGACAGACCTTAGAGAGCCACAATTCATGATGTTCATAAAATATAGGTTGATGCACAAACCTGTTGTTCTGCTACATTCAAGTGCATAAGAGTAGTATTTAAAAATTATTCCTGATTTTGTGCCATTGCCCCCCCATACAGAAAAGGGTGCATCTTGTTATGTTCATTTTATGCCATCAAATAGTGGTAAAACATGCTTAGACATTTTTGTGTTTGTATGCTTTACAAAGTGTATTGACCTGTAAATACACCTGTCAGTGTTTTGAGAATGCCGCAGTAAATAACACAGTCAGAAATAAGTAAGGTTTGGAAATGAAAGTTTCAAAATGAGACAAACACATGCACTGATTCCCAGTAACATTAACTACCCTATAAAAGACGTCACTGTTATGTCATATTTGCTTTATCTGATATAGGAGAAGGGAGGAAAATTTTACTAGTTAAAAGAAGTCACCATCTACATCATCCACAACATTCTTGTGGTAGGATTGGCAGACAGGTATTCCCACATCAGAAATTATGAAGAGTTCTTCACAAAAGTCATTGAACAGTTATCATACTGTTTAAGTCTTAGGAAGTTTGTGAAACCAAACCATATAAAGTATTGCATTCTTTACTTTTTTTCAAGAAGTTGACTCAGCATAGCAAATCAGTCCACTGTGAGGCTTTGTCCCACGCAGCTCATTGATGCTAAATTCTTGACTGGCATCAGAATGCTGTTCATTGTGCAGGAGGCCTCTAAAGCTGTACAACTATAAGCAAGTATGCCATTTAATGTTTCCATACAGTTACAAACCATGTGATTGAACCTTAAATTATACTTTTAGAAACTTTGCTTTGTTATGCATTTGAGAGGGATAAAAATTAAATAGAAGCAAAACAGTACCAAGGTAAATAACTGCAATACCAACAGTTAAAAGGATTAATTGCTGGTATTGCAGTTATATACTTTGCTACTTTTTTGCTTCTATTTTTTCTCTCTGTCTTTAAACTCACTTTGCCCCAACATTGTTCTGCAAGGGGGGAAATGCTAGAAGTTTATTTTGTCTTGTTCATCATGCTTCAGGGTTATCGTTACAGGCAGCCCTGAAGCCATGGACTTTTATTAGGCATTCCAATTGGCTGCTAAGATGAAACTTGTTCTCTGATGAAAGCTATAATACCAGTAACAAACTGATGAAAACAACAAAGACTGTAGACTGGACTGTCAGCAGTTAAATAAATGCAAACAAATCAATGCACCAAGCTGTAAAAAAAAACTTATGCGAGCCAAAAAGGTTAACGCTTTCGTTTAATCCAATATTAAACTTCTTCAGACAACACATACAGTTCATCGCTTCCTTTAAATAAGACCTAAAAACATTTCATTGGCTAAGACAGTTATTTAAAGTGATTAAGACAATAACTTAAAGTGATACTTCCTTAAAAACATTATCAATGGAGAATTTGTCACTATTTATAAGAACATAAGACACCATCTCTACCATAATAAAGTTGAATTATAAATACATATACAACACATAAGTTCATATTTCTTAAAATTCCTTGCAGTTTAAAATCTACTAAATATTTATTCATATAGTAATATTAAAAAACCTTCCTATTTGATCTTTATAATTTATTTATTTCTAAAGCCTTTAATTTTAACACAGCAGAAATTGAGTTACGTTCATTTATACCTGGACATGAGTCTGCTTGCAGCTGAAGCTGCCATTTTAATCCCATTAATTCTAGTTGCAGTCGCCATGGTTGTCATTTATAAGTACATGGTCAATGATAATAAAGTAGAACTTATGGCTTGAAAATTCCATAATATGTTTAGATAAGGCATTATTTATGTTGAATTTTCTTCTGACATATTCAAGCTCATAAATTCTTTGGCTAATCTTTCTCTCTGTTTTTCCTATATAAAATGCAGTGCATGAACTGCAGTGTGCCAGATAGACCACTGCTTTAGAGTTACAATTGTGCTTTCCTTTCAACTCATACTTATAATTTCTTATAGTGAAATTATCTGTTTCTCTTATTGTGTTACATCATGTACATGCACCACATTTAAACATTCCACATTTATTATTATAGGCAATAGTTTGTCCTTTCTTTAACAAATCTTTAAACCTCAAGCCTTTTTTATATACGACTGGCTTGTCGCCTACATGTTGCCTAACATAAGGATCGTCTAACAAGCTGGTCCAGTTTTTCTGGAATATGGAAATTAAGAACTTATGATCCGCACTAAAAGTAATAAGTCAAGCTTTTGTATAGTCTGTCTGTTTTTTGACAGTATCATGTGTCACATTACTCTCATTTCTATCTTGCATAGGAGAAAGAGAAAGTTCTTTCTCTGTTGCTAAACTAATAAGTTGATTATTACTACTTAAAATGGGTTTTAAAAAAAACTAATTCTTTTACTTTGTACTTCTTGAACTAAATCATCTAGTAAGTCTGCTTAGTAGGCTCGTTAAATGAGCATAAGTCATAATGTATTACATTCATGAATGAATTCTTCCATTTTAGAAACCATTCGAGCTGCCCTAACTAATTGGGTTTTAACCACAGATTTTTTTCTAATGATACGGGTGGGAGCTGCTAAAATGCAGGAACGAGTTGGAATATGTTTGCTTCCTGTATATATATTAACAGCATATTTATTACATGTATAATCTTTAAATAAATGCACATCCAAATAATCCATATGTTCAGTATCAATTTTCCATGTGAATTTTAAAAATGTAGTTGTAGTATTGACATATGATAGAAATTCTTCCAGTAGACTCATAGGTCCATTCCATATTATAAAGATGAAAGGAAGCACCCACCAGGGCAATAACTGTGTAATAAATAGAATACGGCCACCAAAAGATGCAAACTCTTTCACAGAAAAGCCACACAGTCTGGAAAACTAAGTCCAAATGATGAAAACAAAGTCTTGTAATGTGACCAATAACAAAATAATTTATTCCAAAGAAAAACGACTAAGCGCTTTCGCCAGCAATCTGGCTTCATCAGAGTCGTTTGAACTACATTACAACAAAACATATATACTCTCCACTCAATACTCATTGGGCCAATCCAATTAACACACGCCCAAAAACACATAATTGTCTAAAACAACTTTGTGGTTGACAAAACAACTACATATAAAATGCTTTATATACATAAATAAATAAATAAATAAATAACAAGATCATCGTCAATGGTGATGTTACGTCCATACAATTCTAAATTGAAGTTCAATTTCATAATGGCATTCTAAATATACATGAATAATACATAAAACATAATACTGAATGTATAATATATTATGTTTAATGTGTAAAATACACATTAAACATAATATATTATACATTCAGTATGTTATGTATTGAATGCCATGAACAGTTGGAATATGTTTGCTTCCTGTATATATATTAACAGCATTTTATTATGTATAATCTTTAAATAAATGCACATCCAAATAATCCATATGTTCAGTATCAATTTTCCATGTGAATTTTAAAAATGTAGTTGTAGTATTGACATATGATAGAAATTCTTCCAGTAGACTCATAGGTCCATTCCATATTATACTTATGTCATCTTGGAACCTATGACAGGTTTTAAGGTGGGTCCTGTACTTAGTATTAAATACAAAATTATTCTCCCAATAAGCCATTATGGTATTATCATAAGCGACCCCACAAGGCAAGTCCATAGCTATACCTCTCTTCTGCAAGAAATATTTATGGTCAAAACTAATGAAATTATTGTTAAGTACTAATTCAAGAAGTTCTAAAATAAGTATTGTTGTTACATGCGGTACTTTATGTTGTAACAGTATTTCATTAGTCCATTCTAGCCCTTCTTCCTTAGGTATTACAGTATATAAGTCATTGACATCTACAGTCACTAAGATATTATCTGGATCTAACTGAACTTAATTTATGTTAGCTAAGAAAGTCCATGAATCTTTATAGATTTGAATTTCTTTCTGTAACACTTTTTTCAGCTCATGGTCTACATATTGGTCACAGGCTGATATTATAGACCCTCTCCCATCAACTAGTGGTCTCATCAGAGGGTTGTTAATATGTTTATGAATTTTTGGGATACCAAAGAAAACTGGTACTTTAGGAGATTTCACAGTTAAATAATTAGTTCAACATAATAGTAATTTTCATACAAACCAGGAAACAGAGAGGCATCAGCCTCAAACAGTAGTTGATTATAACTCTGAATATCCACCATTAAAATGGTCTGAATGAATAAGAAATAAAGCTGATTCTTATAACCAACCTATATCATATGCAAATTCTCATGATGCGGGTTTTCAAGGAGCCAGACCGAAACAGAAATATTGGAAACATTAAGTAGTGTTTCAGAGCTGGAATGTGATTCAGTTGGTGCTATATCTGAATGTGAATCAACACTTTGTGTGTTTAATGAGAACAAAAATGTGAACACAGAGTTTTCTGTCATAAAAAATGTTCATGGTGATTTTAGTGTACATAATTATTCTGATATGAATATCAGTTCATGCACAGCCAACTTACTTGCAAAAGGAGTGACTTTTGTACCAACAAAATACTTTAATTATACTAACACTATGATTGATTTGAAGCTATATTTAAGAAAGCTTAATTTTTCATTGTTTTATCAAAGAGAAGTGTTAAACAACAATCATAGTAATATGTATAACATTAGCTATATATTCAACACTCCCTCCACTCCAAACTTCATATGTATGAAAAAATGTGTGAACTTGACGTAAAATCTTTACACACACACAGAGTTGGATTAAGTTTAAATTTAAATTATCAGGAAGCATGTCTTTTGAAAGAGTTGTGAAATGCCAACATAAGACTTATGAAACCTGATAAGGGAGGGGGGGCTGTAATAATGAGCATAGATAAATACACAGAAAAAATGATGAATTTATTGTATACATATACGTATGAAGAAGTGTTCTTGAATCAATTAAATGGGGCTTATAAGAATATACAATCCCAATTGAGTGACATTTTTTTAGAACAAAGAATAGACATTTCATTGTATAATTATTTAACTATGACATCTCCTAGGGTACCAGTTTTCTTTGGTAACCTAAAAATTCATAAAAATATTAATAACCCTCCAATGAGACCACTAGTAGATGAGAGAGGGTCTATAACATCAACCTTTGCCCAATATGTAGACCATGAGCTGAAAAACGTGTTGCAGAAAGAAATTCAAACCTGTAAAGATTCATGGACTTTCTTAGTCAACATAAATGAAGTTCAGTTAGATCCGATGACATCTTAGTGACTGTAGATGTCAATGTCTTATATACAGTAATATCTAAGGAAGAAGGGCTAGAATGGACTAATGAAATACTGTTACAACATAAAATACCGCATGTAGCAACAATACATATTTTAGAACTTCTTGAATTAATACTAAACAATAACTTCATTAGTTTTGACCATAAATACTTCTTGCAGAAGAGAGGTATAGCTATGGGCTCGCCTTGTGGGAATCCTATGCTAATACTGTAATGGCTTATTGGAAGAAGAATTTTCTATTTAATGCTAAGTACAGGACCCACCTTAAAACCTATCATAGGTTCCAAGATGACATAAGTATAGTATGGAATGGACCTATAAGTCTACTGGATGAATTCCTATCATATATTAATACTGCAACTACATTTTTTAAATTCACATGGAAAATTGATACTGAACATATGGATTATTTGGATGTACATTTATTTAAATATTATACATGTAATAAATATGCTGCTAACATATATATATATATATATATATATATATATATATATATATATATATATATATATATATATATATATATATATATATATATATATATATATATATATATATATATATATATATATATATATATATATATATATATATATATATATATATATATATATATATATATATATATATATATATATATATATATATATATATATATATATATATATATACAGGGAGCAAACATATTCCAACTCGTTCCTGCATTTTAGCAGCTCCAACCCGTATCATCAGAAAAAATCTGTGGTTAAAACTCAGTTAGTTAGGGCGGCTCAAATGGTTTCTAAAATGGAAGAATTCATTCATGAATGTAATACATTATGACTTATTTTCATTCAATGAGCCTACCCAGAAGACTTACTAGATGATTTAGTTCGAGAAGTACAAAGTAAAAGAATTAGAGTTTTTTTAAAACCTATTTTAAGTAGTAATAATCAACTTATTAGTTTAGCAACAGAGAAAGAACTTTCCCTTTCTCCTATGCAAGATAAAAATGAGAGTAATGTGACACATGATACTGTCAAAAAACAGACAGACTATACAAAAGCTTGAGTTATTACTTCTAGTGTGGATTTTAAGTTCTTAATTTCCATATTCCAGAAAAACTGGACCATCTTGTTAGATGACCCTTATGTTAGACAACATGTAGGCAACAAACCAGTCATTGTATATAAAAAAGGCTTGAGTTTTAAAGATTTGTTAAAGAAAGGACCAGCTATTCCTTATAATAATAAATGTGGAATATTTAAATGTGGTGCATGTACATGGGGCAACAAAATAAGATAAACAGATAATTTCAGTATAAGAAATTATAAGTATGAGTTGAAAGGAACGTACAATTTTAACTCTAAAGCAGTGGTCTATCTGGCACACTGTAGTTCATGCACCACATTTTATATAGGAAAAACAGAGAGAAAGATTAGCCAAAGAATTTATGAGCATGAATATGCCATAAGAAAATGCAACATAAATAATGCCTTATCTAAACATATCATGGAATTTCCAAGCCATAAGTTCTACTTTATTATCATTGACCATTTACTTATAAATAACAAACAACCATGGGGACTGCAATTAGAATTAAAGGAATTAAAATGGCAGCTTCAGCTGTAAGCTGCCTCATGGCCAGGTATAAATGAATGTATCTCAATTTCTGCAGAATTAAAATGAAAGGCTTTAGAAAGAAAGAAGGAAATTATAAAGATTGAATAGCAAGATTTTTTAGTATTACTATATGAATAAATATTTAGTAGATTTTAAACTACATGGGATTTTAAGAAATATGTACTTATGTGTTGTAAATGTATTTATAATTCAACTTCATTATGGTAGAGATGGCGTCTTATGTTCTTATAAATAGTGACAAATTCTCCACTGAAAATATTTTTAAGGAAGTATCACTTTAAGTAATTGTCTTAATCGCTTTAAATAATTGTCATAGCCAATGAAATGTTTTTAGGTCTTATTTAAAGGAAGTGATGAACTGTATGTGTTGTCTGAAGAAGTTCAATATTGGATTAAACAAAAGCGCTAACCATTTTTGGCTCGCATGAGTTTTTTTACAGCTTGCTGCATACGCTTGTTCTCTGATTGGCTCCCTTTATCTCTCTCTTTGCCTATTGGTTATAATTATGATTTGGGAGCCAATCAGAGAACAGAAAATGGAACCGCCACTGTCGATAGTGGAACAGCGGAACACTGCTTCACTTCAGTGTCAAATGCAGATCTTTCTGCACAATGCAGTGCAGTTGAAAGCTAAGGTGATAGCATCTTCCTTTGTCACACATATATAAATCATATAAATATTCACAAATGACATATAATTATTTACAAAATTCCAGATAGCTCTGCTGGCAGTATCTCCCTTCATCACAAGCCTATAGGGAATTACTCTTCTCCTACCAAGATATAGAGAGATAAAATGAATCTTACAAAGGAAAAGTGTATAACATGTCACCACTTGCCTGTATTATTATAGATGTTTTAAAAGCAAAGTGTTGTCAAAGGTACAGCCTCCAGCACAAAAAGGCATACAGGATGTTTAAGTCTCTCTTGGTTAAACAAAATTTTATAATTCTCACCAAGGAAGGCCTGCATCTTTTTCTCTAATAATAATTAACAAAAGTGGGAAAGCTGTCTTTTTGCATCTTTGCCATCTGATAAGGAGTCTTGAGTTCCTAGGTAAACATGGTAAAAGATATTCTTATCTAGTGTCTAGCAGTTACATTATTCATTCATTCATTCATTCATTCATTCATTCATTCATTCATTCATCCATGCATTCATTCTCTGATTTCCCAATTAAACCAGTTTAGAGTCATGCAGGAGCTGGAGCCTATCCTAGAATTCACTAAGTGCAAGGCAGAAAAACATCCTAGGAGTTATGCTAGCTCACTGCATAATGCACATGCATTCACTCTCTCTCTCTCTCTCACACACACACACACACACACACACACACACACACACACACACACACACACACACATGCACACATGTGCATTATGCTAGCCCACTGCATAATGCACATGCATTCTCTCTCTCTCTCTCACACACACACACACACACACACACACACACACACACACACACACACACATGCACACACATCATACAGACATAAGAGCAATTGTAATGATCACTAATTCAGCGTTGGCACATCTTTGGGACATGACAGAAAATCAGTGAAATCCCACACAGGCACTAGAAGGATGTGTACCCACTGCACAGAAGTACTCAGACAAGATCCAAATAAGACCCAAGTGCCATGAGGTGGCAATACCAAAAGCTGTACCACTGTGCCAGCCCTTAGCATTTACAGTGTTGAACCTTTCGGTTCACATTTTATTTAAAAGAAATATATGTTACTGCAGATTAACTGAAGTGTTCAGAATACTTTCAGTATATTTCTAGCACCAATATTACTAAAAACAGCAAATTTAGTTGCCACACTGGACAAAACAAGAGTTGACACATTAATGTGCAGATGCTTCAGGAAGAGCTACCATGTCATGGATATTTATAAAACATTGTTTACAACAGCGTGTTACAATTGTGAGATTTAATTTTCAATGCTGCAATGGCAGTCATGATATAAAATCTAATTGAATGCTGCAGTGACAAAAATTTCAGATAAACCTCACATAATAATCACAGACAGATGGGTTTTACAAACAGGTAATACATGAGCAATACAACTATTTCAGAATGAAAGATGACAAACTTACTCCACATACACCCTCATCTCAAGTACTGCAATCCCTAAAGTAGAAAGTTCATCTGCTGATTATAGTTGTTGATTATTTATTGAAATATTGGTATCAGAATGGATTCTTCTTGTAGAGTATTTCAGACATTACATCTGACAAAATGGATTTCTGTATTTCAGACTAGGACTCGTTTGTATTCTGTGAGGCATGGGTACAGCATGAGTTTGTTACAGGTTTAGATTAAACTCTAGTTCTGCTTTTTTCTGAGACAAGGAAATATTATCAAACATTGCTTGCCAGAGAGAAGCAGTTGGAAACATAAATAGTATGCCTTTATATAGTTTGGTCTTGTCTTGTTACAAGTTCTTTAATGAATACAGCGTTGTTTGTCTGAAGGAAGAATACTACACAGATATCATGAGAAACAGGACAATGTATGAGAATATGCAGCAGTCTGTGTATGATGATTATACTATTCTATTGTCAGTTAAGGATATAAATTATGATTGGAAAGCATTTTTCAGAAGTTATCACATGGACTAATCTGTAACTTGTCTGTACTTAAAGTCTGTAGTTAGTTAGATTTCACATGTTTTCACATTTTATAATCTCAACTTGCTGCCATTCTATTCTGAACAATAAATGTCTTGCTTTAAACTGGCTTTCATGTCTTAGTGGATTAGTAATAATGAACACCTCAACACTGGTTAAAGAGACTGAGGTTTTTATTTCACATTTTATTTTCCAGATGATCAATGATCCACACAGTAAACCAACTAAATAAAGAAAGAAAGGACAAGACTAACTAAAGAAAGAAAAAAAAAACAACTTAGCCTGCATTTGCAAGCTCTGAATGTTTGGCTCACATCATCAAAGAAGCCAGGAAATGTATTTTATTTTCTTTCTTTCTTTCTTCTTTCATTCTCTTTCTTTCTTTCTTTCTTTCTTTCTTTCTTTATTTATTTTTCTTTTTTGTGTCTGTGCTTAATTTGATGGCCATTTAGGGCTACCTGCTGCATTGCACATTCTGTTTAAGCATTTTATTTTCTGAATTTATTTCCTGTTTTTAGCATTCTGTTGGCCTGAAGATTTTTGGGCATCCTGTGTTCTGAGTGTGTATCTAGGTGAGATCTTGATATACTCCCGAACTAGGGAAACACTTGGGTTTCAGATTTCACTTACTTTTTATTTTTTTATTTTGCTTTCTTGACTGATACTTAATACACAATCATTTTGCTTGGCCTGGTCTTCCTATAAGACTTAAACAAGACACAGTTCGTAAAGAAAAAACACCTTTATGAAACAGCAAACGGCAAAGCATTCGGGTATAACCCTTTCTCAATGCTAATACACACTCTAAAACCAATTGAGTTTAAATACATCTCAAAATATCACATGACATGCAGCCCAAAGAATCATGTGACAAAATAAATAAATAAAACAACATAAAAAACTTCAAGTAATAAAACTAATGCATAAAAATGTAGTGCATCAAGAGCATACAACACATTGAACATATCAAACAATAATAAATCTAACAATATAGTTTAGTTTGTTGCAATTTAATGAGGATGGGTTTTAATGTAACCATGGAATTTAATCCTGGAGGATGGTCAGCAGCCAGTCTAAGGATCCATTCATATCCCTTAGTCTCAAGCAAATTATTACTATCCCCACCCCTTAATGATATATGTACATTGTCTATAACTCTAAATCTAAACCTATAGTTAGAGCCATGTGCAATTATATGTTTAAATAAAGCATTCTTATCATTAGCTCTTCTGATTTCTGACTTGTGTTCAATAATACGTTCTTTAAGCTTCCTTGTTTTTTTTCCCAAATAAAAAACGGGGCATAAAACACAGGTTGCTAAATAAACCACATTACTGGTAGTGCAGGTTGCTAGTAAATCAAACTTATATACTTTACCAGTTATCGGATGTTTGAACACATCACTCTCAGTGCTCATGAGATCAGAACAAGAAGAGCAATTCATGCAACAAAATGTACCTGATCTAGAGTGAATGGGTAAATTAAAACTTCTATTAAAGTCCTTATAACATAACTTACTCTTCAATGTTCTCATATTCCTGTATGAGAAATATGGTCTATCATCTATAGCAGCTTTGACATAATCCGATGCCATTAGAGGAACCCAGTTCCTTATTATAACCTTCTTAACCAGATGTATCCTAGTATTATACGAAGTGATGTCCAGATGTGTCCTAGTATTATACGAAGTGATGTCCAGATGTGTCCTTGATGTCCAGATGTGTCCTAGTATTATACGAAGTGATGTATCTAATTTTCAAATCTTTTTGTTTAACCTTACTTAAAGTAGAAGTGGGTTCATCATCCAATAAAAAAGTTGGTTTTAATTTTGTATTTCTATCAGCAATTATCTGATTTTTTAAGTCTAATAAAAAATTAGAATCATACCCACTTTTCAAAAAATCCTCCATCATTTCATCAAGTTGTCTTATAAAACACATTTCATCTGTGTTTAACCTACTAGCCCTACTAAACTGTGATGTCACTATGCCTTTGAAAACATGAGGGGCATGCATGCTGGTGTTAAAAATATACCTACCAGCATAAACCTCCTTCTTATGGACACTAGTATGAAGAGAACCTTCCAGTAATTGTACTCTAACATCAAAGAAAGCTATTGTATAGTCTGAAAAATCCATCTTGAACTTTAGAAAATTCGTAGTTGCATTCAAGTATTGCACATATTCAGCCAGCTGAGATGAAGAGCCTCTCCAAATCATAAAACAATCATCAACAAAACATTGATAAAAACATACATACTTATTCAAGGGATTATTATTACTACAGACATATGTTTTCTCCCACTGGTGTAAAACCAAATTGGCATAAGTATTAGCAATTGATGTGCCCATGGCTACACCAGTCAGTTGTAGATATAGTCGCTCATCAAATAAAAATGTATTATTAGTCAAGACTATGTCCAGGAGAGAACAGATATTTTCTGTATACATTTCTGTTACAGTAGCCTGTGAAGTCAAAAAATCTCTAATAGAGTCAATGCCACACTCGTTAGGTATAACTGTAAATAAAGATGAAATATCTAAGGTTACAAATAAAAAATCACCTTGATTCAGTGAAGTAATATTTGAATTATTATACCAATACCGTAATTTAGATATAAAATCTGTAGTATCCTTCAAAACATTACTACATTGTGAAAGAAAAGGTTGTAGTTGTGTCTGGAGGTAAATAGAAATAGGTTCAGTGAGCCAACCACGTCCAGACACTATAGGCCTCATAGGGGGATTGCTTATTGATTTATGTATTTTTGGGAGGCCATAAAGCTGTTGAATTACCGGACAAGGGACATTAAAAAAATGAAATAAGTCCAAGCTAATGTCACCATTAATTTGTAAATCATATATCAACATGTTTACTGAACTTATACATTTCTTAACATCTAGATGTGTAATACATTTAAATGCATTGCCATCCTCGAGTAAAACAGTCATGGATTGCAAATATTTTACCCGGTCCATTAGAACTACCACACCCCCTTTATCGGCTTGTTTAATAATAATGTCATCCCTAGCCTGTAGTGTTTTCAAAGCTATGTGTTCATCATATGTTAAATTGTAGCGCTTCATTTTCAAACTTTCAGAGTATATATCCCTCAGCTCCATTTCACATAAATCATGGAAAGCAGTTAACACAGGTATACTAGCAGGAATAAAGGTACTACGTCTCTTGCAACAGGTTTGAACAGAACAGGAACCACCAAACAAAACTTTGAGATTAACATTTCTAACAAATTGTTTAAGGTCAGTTAAGACAGTGACAAGATCATCACTAGCCAGTAATTCCACAGCTTTATGGCCTCCCAAAAATACATAAATCAATAAGCAATCCCCCTATGAGGCCTATAGTGTCTGGATGTGGTTGGCTCACTGAGCCTATTTCTGTTTACCTCCAGACACAACTACAACCTTTTCTTTCACAATGTAGTAATGTTTTGAAGGATACTACAGATTTTATATCTAAATTACGGCATTGGTATAATAATTCAAATATTACTTCTCTGAATCAAGGTGATTTTTTATTTGTAACCTTCGATATTTCATCTTTATTTACAGTCATACCTAACGAGTATGGCATTGACTCTATTAGAGAGTTTTTGACTTCACAGGCTACTGTAACAGCAATGTATACAGAAAATATTTGTTCTCTCCTGGACATAGTCTTGACTAATAATGTATTTTTATTTGATGAGCGACTATATCTACAACTGACTGGCGTAGCCATGGGCACATCAGTTGCTAATACTTATGCCAATTTGGTTTTACACCAGTGGGAGAAAACATATGTCAGTAGTAATAATAATCCCTTGAATAAGTATGCATGTTTTTATCAACGTTTTGTTGATGATTGTTTTATGATTTGGAGAGGCTCTTCATCTCAGCTGGTTGAATATGTGAAATACTTGAATGCAACTACGAATTTTCTAAAGTTCAAGATGGAGTTTTTCAGACTATACAATAGCTTTCCTTGATGTTAGAGTACAATTACTGGAAGGTTCTTTTCATACTAGTGTCCATAAAAAGGAGGTTTATGCTGGTAGGTATATTTTTAACACCAGCATGCATGCCCCCTCATGTTTTCAAAGGCATAGTGACATCACAGTTTAGTAGGGCTAGTAGGTTAAACACAGATGAAATGTGTTTTATAAAACAACTTGGTGAAATGATGGAGGATTTTTTGAAAAGTGGGTATGATTCTAATTTTTTATTAGACTTAAAAAAATCAGATAATTGCTGATAGAAATACAAAATTGAAACCAACTTTTTTATTGGATGATGAACCCACTTCTACTTTAAGTAAGGTTAAACAAAAAGATTTGAAAATTAGATACATCACTTCGTATAATACTAGGACACATCTGGACATCACTTCGTATAATACTAGGACACATCTGGACATCACTTCGTATAATACTAGGACACATCTGGACATCACTTCGTATAATACTAGGATACATCTGGTTAAGAAGGTTATAAGAAGGAACTGGGTTCCTCTAATGGCATCGGATGATGTCAAAGCTGCTACAGATGATAGACCATATTTCTCATACAAGAATATGAGAACATTGAAGAGTAAGTTATGTTATAAGGACTTTAATAGAAGTTTTAATTTACCTAGTCACTCTAGATCAGGTACATGTTGTTGCATGAATTGCTCTTGTTGTTCTGATCTCATGAGCACTGAGAGTAATGTGTTCAAACATCCGATAACTGGTAAAGTATATAAGTTTGATTTACTAGCAACCTGTACTACCAGTAATGTGGTTTATTTAGCAACCTGTGTTTTATGCCCCATTTTTTACATGGGTAAAACAACAAGGAAGCTTAAAGAACGTATTATTGAACACAACTCAGAAATCAGAAAAGCTAATGATAAGAATGCTTTATTTAAACATATAATTGCACATGGCTCTAACCATAGGTTTAGATTTAGAGTTATAGACAATGTACATATATCATTAAGGGGTGGGGATAGTAATAATTTGCTTGAGACTAAGGAGTATGAATGGATCCTTAGATTGGCTGCTGACCATCCTCCAGGATTAAATTCTATGGTTACATTAAAACCCATCCTTATTAAATTGCAACAAACTAAACTATATTGTTAGATTTATTATTGTTTGAAATGTTCAATGTGTTGTATGTTCTTGATGCACTACATTTTTTACGCATTAGTTTTATTACTTGAAGTTTTTATGTTGTTTTATTTATTTATCTTGTCACATGATTCTTGGGCTGCATGTCATGTGATATTTTGAGATGTATTTAAACTCAATTGGTTTTAGAGTGTGTATTAGCATTGAGAAAGGGTTATACCCGAAAGCTTTGCCGTTTGCTGTTTTATAAAGGTGTTTTTTCTCTATGAACTGTGTCTTGTTTATCGATTATTTGCAGCTGTTGTATTTTGTTTATTTTCTTCCTATAAGACTTGGCTGGCATTTGGTATTTAACTCTTTACTAAAGTTTTAAAATCAGGAAAAGAAGCCTGAAAATGTTTTTTTTTTTTCTTTGTGTTTGCGCTTAATTTAATAGCCAATTAGAGCTATCTTCTACATTCCTATTCTGTTTATATATTTTGTTTTCTGCTTTTATTTCCTGTTTTGAGAAATCTGTTGGCCTGAAGATTTTTACACTCACCCACCTAGTTTCTGTAGTCATTTTAAACTTGGTGGCTTTTAAGCTGCCCACTGCTACCATAAATTTAGCTTTAGAAGCTCCTCCTCATCTCATCTCATCTACTCATTATTCTAGGCACTGAAATATCAAACTATTAAGGCCCTCCCCTTAGACTCTTATAGCCAGAGTAACATCTGTTTTATACCACCCTACTCAATTAGTGTACACTGCAATACTCAGAAGACTAATCCCTTGATTCCAGTGTACTTTTAAAATCTATAGCATCTGTGACTAACCACTAATCACTGGAGAGCCTGGGAGCTGCTTTTCAGGAATCAGCTTAGGACCAGTGCTTCTGTTTTGTCCTGGTGAGAGAAGGAGCAGATGAACATTATATCCTGACCTCTCTAATGATTTCCAATCACTGGAAAACCTGAAATGTGCTTTTTTAGGAGCCGGCTTTGGATTAATTCTACTGCTTTTCTCCCAGGGAGAGAAGCAGCAGAGGGTACTGTCTGAATGAGTATAGGATTGTTCTGTGAGATTAAACTAAGATTGTACATCTTTACCAAATAGCACCCTAGCAAATCTGTTCCTCCTCACTGTGGTTATAAAAAGAGGAGCATATGATCCCTTGATACCACTCCCCCTGTAACCCACTATATCTATGCCTGAAATCATGGATCTGTACTTTCCTACCATCTCTGCATCCAGCTTGGTAGAAATGGGCATCTGGAGACAATGCAGAAATTCTCTCCTGTTTTCTGACATTCACTTAATTCTTAAAAATCCCATACAGTATGTTAGAAATGTACTTATAAACTGTCTCTGAAACTAAAGCTCTTACATACAATCACTACAGATATGAAACAGGTTGTCAAAAACAAACAACACTACATAATATCGGCCACACACTCTATGGGGCAAATACACAGACCCACATATGTTGAGGCTCTTAAAAGTAATCCACCTAAACCAAAACCTCAAAGGCCTCTCAGATGCAATAATTATAATAAACACACTCAGCAAACTCAAAAACACACTACCAAGGCAACACTCACCACGACAACCTCAGGCTCAACTCACAGTGTCTGTACACTTAATCTCATAAGGCATACCACCAGACAAATGAACATTTTGTTCATAGGAGACTCCATTGTGAGGCACACTGAGGTCCCACTCACCAGGATGAACAAAGAGATGATTACAGTCAGCTGTCAAACAGTGGCCAAGATCTGCAAGATCACACATGCACTCAGGTCATTGAACCACAAGTACCAGTATGACATAGTTATAGTCCATGTGGGAGTAAATGACCTGAGATGTACTTACCTGGACTATATAAAGAGAAATATGATAGAGCTTTCAAACTATGTATCTCAGGCTGGTATGAGGCTAGCACTGTGCAACATTCTACCTTCTCCAAAGATGATGCCACAATACTAACAAAGATAATTTATTTTAATGACTGGCTTAGTTTCTGGCATCATTTAAAGGGGGTACATTATTAGTCCATCTGGAAGGTTATGGTTGACAGATGTTTCACCAGGGATGTTCTGCACCTGTCTCCATTAGGTTTTTAATAATTGGCTAAAACCTTGTCCACCCCATTGTGGCTTTTTTGGCATTGCTGAAAACCATCCAACATAGCTAAACCAATCCATAATTATTTAAGATGACATTGCACAATGCCAAGAGTCTAAACAAAAACTCAACTCCCTGCAAGCTCTCCTAAACTGGTGTACTTACTAAGAAATTGTTTAAAGCTGCAGTGAGCACTCCTGTAATGCAGGTGTATAATGCTTTCTACACATTTTGACCAACTACTCACAGAAAAAGACAAAAGTTGTAGGTGTCTCAATTTACATTAAAAACAATCCTACTTCAAGGCTGATCAAGTAGTGTGATACTCTTGAGCTTCTGTACTTACAGTTCACCATAAGCAAAGTCCCTTACCATATCTTTGTAGCTGTAGTTCCTCCTTATGACCCAGGAAACCCATACCACTTACTTAAGTGAACTTTAGTCACTTTCTATTCAGCCCAACACCGTACTCATGGATGACATCAACTACCCCACAAATAAACTGGGAATTTTATACAACTTCAAATTTACTGAAACAAAGATTTCTTGACTTTGTCAACATAAATGCCAAGGGCCAGCTAGTCTTTATGCCCAATTGAAGCATCCCCACATGTATAACATTCTCATGGGTCAGTGCAGATCATAAAGCTGTCTCTTTCAAAATAAAAATTAAACTTCAGACATTAGGTAACCCTGGAATTTTTAGTAATTAGGTTCATAGGTTCATAGGTTGGTATTAGGCCCTAGGGCCTATACAAGCCTAGCCATAACAATTCCCTGGCTATTTCTTCCCACAGTATTTACTTCCCTGGACCCCTGTCTAGCAGGGTGATGGACGTGATCCCCACGGTGAATTTTCTATCTCCCATTCAATCATCAAGGTTCCTTTTGAAGAGGGCCAAGAGGCACTCTGCTTGACATGTATGGGCAGTCTATTCCAGAGTCTGGGGAGTTTCTGGGTCAGGAACGTATCCCTCCAGCATGTTTTGTTCATTGTGATGACAAGGTTTAGATCCCTGGATCATGTGTCTCTGAGGGATTGGGATTTCTTTAAGTGCAGCATGTCCAACAGCTCTGGGTTTGACATGGCCTTGTATGTTAAGCAGAGATTGCCTCTGAGTAGACGATATTCCATAGGTTCATAGGTTCATAGGTAGGTACTAGGCTATCGGCCCAAGGGCCTATGTAAGCCTAACAAATGAGGTTCCTTGGCTTACGCCACACAAGAAAGTTATTTTCCTGTGCCACTGTCGAGCAGAGACACAGAAGTGATCCCTGGGGTGTATTTCCTATTTCCCATCCACTCATCAAGATTTTTCTTGAAGAGTGCTAATGAAGAACTTTGCTTGATATAGATGGGTAGCCTGTTACAGAGTATGGGAAGTCTCTGGGACAGGAATCTATCCCTCCAACATGTCCTGTTTATTGTGGTAACAAGGTTTAGGTCCCTAGAGTGTGTAGCTCGGAGGGATTTCTTTAGGTGTAATGTCCAATAGCTCTGGGTTTGACATAGCTTTATATGTTAGGCAGAGATCACCTCAGAGTAGGTGATATGCTATGGAGTAAAGCTACAGAGTTTTTTGAGGCAGTCAGTGTAGGGCATTTGTTTGAGGCCAGTAATCCTCTTTGTGAGGTACTTCTGTGGCCTTTCCAGCTGCTGCAGATGTCTTGTGAGGTACATTCTAAAAGGGGCGTTGCACTCTATAATGGGTCTAATGAGTGTCGAGTAGAGGGGAACAATTACCTCTTTTTTCCTGGATGAAAACCCTTTTATGATGAGGTGTGCTACATAGAAGGACTTCCTGACTACTGTGGTGATATGACTATCAAAGGAGAGACTACTGTCCACCTGGGTCCCAAGGTCTCTTATCACGCATTTGGTGTTAAGTAGATTGCTGCCTATGTGGTATTTCATGGGTACAGAGTTTTTACCAAAGGGGATGACACTGCACTTTTTAACATTGAGCTTGAGGCCATGGCTTTGACACCTGGCATCTGTCTAAGCGAGGCCCTTCTGTAGGATGTCCACATCATTTGGGGACTTGACTATGGCTCCTAGTTTGCAGTCATGGGTGCTAAGGTGTCAAAAGGAGCAACAAAGGTTTCGGACAAACACAGAAAAAAAATTCATGAAGATATGGAGAAGATGCTTCTTGCTTGGATCCAGGAGAGGCAGATGAAGGGAGAACCAATAACTCAGACCATGATCTTTAGGAAAGCTAAGCTCATCTTTGAAGACCTACAAAAACAATTCCAGGAAGTAGCTCACATCAAACAGAGGAATTTAAAGCAAGTAGGGGATGGTTCCACAGATTAAAAAAAAAATAAGTGGCATCCACAGTGTTCTGAGACAAGGAGAGGCAGCTAGCACTGACAAATAAGGCGCACAGAAATATGTCAATGAATTTGAAGAGTTGATAGACAGAAAAGGTTATCTGCCAGAACAGATTTTTAATTTCAATGAAATAGGGCTTTTCTGGAAGAGATTGCCAAGTAGGACTTTCATAACCCAAGAAGAAGCTAGGATTCCAGGTCACAAGCCCATGAAAGATAGGCTCACACTCCTCCTGGTAGCAAATGTCAGTGGAGACTTCAAGCGGAAGCCTCTGCTGGTGTATCACTCAGAAAACCCTATATGCTTTGGAAAAAAAAAAGATTATAAAATCAAAACTACCTGTGATGTGGAAATCAAATGCCTAAGCTTGAAAGCAGACTAGTCAGTTTTCAAGGATTGGATTTTCAAGAAGTTTGCTCCAAGTGTTAAAAAGTACCTGACAGAGTGCAATTTGCCAATGAAAGCTCTTCTGCTTCTGGACAACACCTCTGCCCACCCACGATAATTAGAGGAAATTCTTCAGCTAGACTATGATTTCATCAACATTCAGTTCCTGCCTCCCAACACAACTTCAGTCATTCAACCTATGGATCAACAAGTTAATACCTGCTTCAAGAAGATCTACACAAAAGCACTCTTCCCAATGCTCTTTGACATGACCCATTCTCCAGATAAAACACTGAAGGAATTCTGGAAGACTGAGTTCAACATTCTCCATGCCATATCATTCATCGGAAGTGTCTGGGAAGGAGTGTCTCAGAAAGCCCTTTGTGCAGCCTAGAGTAAACTAGTTCCTTCCTTTTCCCAGGGTGAAACTGTGGATGAAGCAGCTGAAGATGCTGAAGGAGCTGAAGTGCTGCAATACATTGTTTCCACATCAGAGCAGAGCACCTGGACATAGGGGAGGTGGATGAAGTGGATGTGGAGAAACTGCTACAAGACCATGACTACGAGCTCACAATGGAGGAACTTACAGCACTTTGCAATGAGCAGTTCAAAGAACAAGAAAGGAAAATTTCTTCTGAAGATGAGGATGTCAGGGAAAAGGGACCTATGCCAACAACTTGCATTAAAGAACTTTTATCCAACTGGGAGAAGGTACAGGCAACAGTCTAGGAGTGAAACCCCAACACAGGTAACGTCAACAGGTTCAACAATACAATCATGCAGCCCTTCAAGACCATTCTAAAAAAGAGGGAGAGACAACTCACCATGGCCAAATTTTTTCACCTACACCTGCCAAAAAACAGAGGGAACAGGCAGGACAAGGTGAAGAAGACTCTCCTTCCAACACTAAAGACTAAGTGGACTCTGTAAATAGTGTAAGTATGGTGACTCATGTTCCGTTTTTGGCATGGACACTGGTTGGGGCTGGGCAGAGAGAATGGACAAGTGTATAATGCTGACTCACCTGAATGAATGAGACAAGTAGGGGAGTCACTGAGCAACATCTTGGAGAGGGACTGAACAAACAGACACACCAGTATACACTGTATTGTGTGTTATTATTTCTTTTGGGGTGTGGATAGGAATCTGTTGTAAGATGTTTTAAGTTATAATGTTATTTCTTGTGGGATGTTGATAGGAAACTGTTGCAAGATGTTTTAAGTTATAATGTTATTTCTTTGGGGTGTGTGGATAGGAAACTGTTGTAAGATGTTTTAAGTTATAATTTATATCACATTCAAGTAAGCATTAATCATAACCAGAGACTACAGATATTAATTTCATAACTGCTATGACATAATGATATAATGAGCATGCATTTTAGCTGTACAGGAAACATGCTAGCCTGCATTCTTAAATGGATTTATCATCAAATAAAGTTTATGTGACATATGAGCCATAGTTTTAGGAATGTACAATAGTCCTCCATTCCTCCTCCTTCCCTCCTCCATATCCTCTTCTGCATTTAAGCGATGTTCTACACTTCAAATCATGGTGAGCTACATTTTTTTACATTTTTTAGTGTATTTTTTTAAGTTTGTTTGGGCCAAGAACAAATTAAACCATTTCCATACATTTGTATGGGAAATAGCATCTCGCAATTCAACAGTTTTGCAATTCAACTGCTATTCCAGAATGGGTTACAATTGAATTGTGAGGTACATCCTGTAATAGCATCTTTTGGAAAGACAACCAACCCTGTAAATTACTGTATTAATAATACACCACTAAGAATTGTGAACTCATGTAGTCAGTAACTTGTCCTTGGAACATCGTGTGCTTCCTGTAGTAAGGAAATCATTCTACATTGTTCGATTTATAAGCAAGGGCATGACATCTAAGTAAAGAGATGTCATTGTTCCATTGTACTTGGCTCTCATTCAACCAGCAAAAAGTAATGTCTTTTGGCTTTTCCCAATTAGGGGGTCACCACAGCGGAACTCCGGTCCGCTAATGATTGGCAGCGGATTTTTACAGTGCCGAGTTGCCAGCCCAATGCCCAACCTTCAAAGAAGGCACACCCATTCATGCACGCACCTACCTGCATGTCTTTATGCATCACTCGACCACAGGGAGGACATGCAGACTCCACACAGAAGACGCTCCAGCCAAGAATCAAACAGGAGAACCTCTTGCTGTGAGGTGATAACACTAACCGCTGCACCACCCCGGCCGTGCTGTCATTCAAGCAGTCATTCAGTATAATGCCCACTTTAGTATATACCTGACCAAGGCTGGTGTTAGCATTTTGGGAGCCCCCACCAGATGTCAGCTTGGGGGCCCCAGTGCACTTCCAGTTTATGTATCATCCTGTCACTGGCACCCTTCCTAACCACCCTTTTAGTTCATGCTGCAAACTTTAGGAGTACTACACATAGTCTGGCCTGTAGCTACAATATTTTTATATTACAATAGGCCCGTGTAGCACACTATGCAGGCTCATGCCACATAAGGAAATTTACAGTTACTGGTATTTAGTTACAACAATGATAAAGTACAACAACTCTATGTACAGGTCTGGACTTAAGTGAAATAGAATCCTAGGCTTACTGTTTCAGCCACCCCACCCTCACACACATACCCAGTCTTCCCTTTCTCCCTCCCTTTCCTATTTTTAGTCTCCGCATACCATGCACATTACTTATTTCTTACTTTTCACATATTTTGCCTTACATTCAGCTTTTTTAAGAAGCCATAACTTCTTATATGCTCTGTAGTGCATTTTAAAGTTTTTTTTCTTTTTACTCAAACTTTTTCATTGAATTGTGGCCTGAACAGAAATTAAGATCAAGGAAAGAAATTGTGTTACTGTTCAGCTTTAGCATTCCTAGCATCCCTTCAACACACATTTCCTGACCAAGACAGTACAGTAATAACCATTTAGGAAATAACTCAAATATCCCAGGGTCCAAGATAGGTTTATACATGTTCTGGGGTGTATTTTAGAGCATTTTCCTATAATTTTAATCCAGTTGTAACCTAAACAAAAAAAACATGAGTAAGAAAAGAATTTCAGTCTTATTTTTTTCCTTCAAGGAAGACATAAGATGTATCCAAGGCTTAATGTTTTAAGATGACAAAATAGTAGCTTATGATAAACCAACAAGCCAGTCATTGTCTGGAAGCACATGCCCTATCTGGGAACTGCCTGCCTCCATAACCCACCCCCCTTGAAAAGACTGCCTATGAATTGCTATGATGTTAGACTGGGATGAAAGCAGAAGTTTAAATGGCCACAACCATGTATTTCAAGTGACTGCTGATCTACATATACATATAATGCCTCCTCACTCCTCAACCCAAACTTCCAAAGGCAGCTATGCATATACATGCCTGGTGTGATTGTGAGGAAAGTGAAAAAATAATGATTACAGTAATGCATTTTACTTTGTTGCTCAAAGTACACTGCCCCTACACAAGCTATGGTAACCTTCTTTGTACACCTCTGAGTATGTGAGAAGTAAAAGCAACAATGACCACACTGTCCTCAGACCAAATACAGGCTATAATGACCTCTAAGGTGTAACTGTGATGAAAATTACAGAAGTAATAACCACACAACACTCCTATATACACACACATATCTGAGCAGAGCTGGTTTTAAAATGGGTCCTGTTAAGAGCAGAAGCCACTATCAACTTTATTGTAACAGGGTCATATCAGAGCCTGTTCAGGTTAAAGAGAGTAATCAGAAAATTAAAACTTTTTTTTCTCCTCATTTTTCCCCAACCAGCAACAGCTTTTGTGGTGTCCCCACACAGTCAAGGACTGTGGGGGGACACATTTATATAGTCTGGAAGTGGGGGACTCCCCAGAGTCTTAGAATATCTAAGTATCTAAATGTTCTGTGATATATTTTATACTTTTCTTTTGAAATATAATTATTTCTTAGCTACATATTTTACTGATACCCTGAAGAATAATGTATGCGTCCTAGCATTATTGGGTGTGTTCACTGGTAAAAAAAAAAATCACTGATACTTTACACACACACACACACACACACACACACACACACACACACACACACAAGCATAAGTCATAGCAATACTAGTTTTGTATTTATTTCAGCAAATAGCAATACATTGTGCGACACTGGTAATGCCACACCTGACGAGTGACTTCTCTTTAACAGTTGTCAAACAGCAGCAGGGGTAAGTCACTTTTATTTACCTCATTGAGGAGTAATGCAAACCTATCATTGTCCCTGATTTCATAGACCTTCCCTGATTTGCTCATAATTTTGTTCTGTTCTTCATAAAAAGTTTGGTTTGCTTGCAATCATTAAGGATTACAGACAGTCAATAAATCCAGACAGCAGAGTTTCATGCTTATTTTACAACAAATGCATGTTAATGCAAATGTATTAACTTTTTAATTGAAATAGAGTAATATTTAAAATGTGTTCCTGATTTTGAGCCTTTATTCTGCTATTATTGGTTTTGCACTGACTTCTTCTGAGAGTTATAGTATCTGGTATTCTGCCAGTATTTATAAAACTTCCTGAAATAAAAAACAATCCCTAAGATCGGAAGCATCATCTCTTCTTAAAATCCAAGGTATGCACCGAGACCAGTCACTCTGGGCTGCTGATCCCTCTAGCGCTTACCTTGCTTATGTTCATTATCAGCTTTATCCTATCAGGGTCATATCACAGCCCCATTCAGGCTAAATATCATAATCAGGAAATTAATACATTTTCCCCTCATTTTTCCCCAACCAGAAGCAGCTTTTGTGAGGACCCCACACCATCAAAGATGATTAATGGGCCCCCCTTGCAGCCATGGGTATTGCAGGTACCTAAAGCTGGCGACGTTGTTAGTTTTAGTGGAGAGAATGTCCACCAGTAGGGTTTAACTAAGCCAAGGGCATTATGTCAGAGGTAAAATATTTTATGAAATTATGAAAGCTGTTGCTTGATAAAACACTGTTACTATAACCAGAGATATCACTGAATTTTAAAGGTGATATAAATAAGAGTTATTACCCACCTGTTTTATTAAATATACAAAATTGATGTACTAGCTTTTGTTGATTTGACAAACATGTTACAAATTATTAAGATAAGATAACCTGCTGTGTTTAGGGGGCCCCAGAAACAGGGGCTCCCCAGCGACTGCAGGGTTCGCTGGTGCCTAAAGCCAGCTATATACCTGTCAAGGCACATGCAACAACTAGAATGTTCACAGAGGTTTCTGACAAAAAGAAGACATGGTGTAGAAAACATGTCCTACACAGTCTTCCTCAAAGACTTATCCTTATACTCTATCTCCTATAGGCTGCTAAGAGAGGTGATCTGTGACTGGCCTGAACATGTTGCACATCCACAAAACAGATAGCATTAGAAACACCTGACTGAGGGACCTAAACCTCATTTACAATATAAATAAGACACATTGGAAGGACAGGTATGAGTCTCTGAGTTTACCATCCACGTGAAGCAGAGTTCCTCCCTACACTTATTCAAGTCCTGCTTGGATTAGTGGATTGGAAAGCATAAATTTATCCCTGGTCTGCCACCTAGAAGACTTATAAATATTTGATCACCCATCCCCAACCTATGTCCTCGATAACATGAGTGGTATCAAAACCTGTCAAACACATTTGGGAAACATGACTGTCTTAAAAAGGTCCTTTATGGTCATCAGCCTAGTACTTTCCTATGAACATATGAACTTATAAGATTTCAGGGCTGGACCAATGGTTAACAGGTCTCAGTGGTGTCAGGAGTACACATTCATTGAGAATGCTATGGGTGAGCAAACATAAATGTGTTACCTATAGAAATCATTTTATTTCCACATCCATAGTCCTAATATTTAACAGATTATTTGTTTAATGCGTGTGGAAGAAAGTTCAACAACCTGTCAGGTCAGGGAGACTGGCCAATACAAGTGAACACTTCACATCAACCTGAAGAAGATGAAGGCAGTGTACAGGGCTAAAACTGTACTCCTGGATAATTTTCAGCATGGATGCCTTAAAAGCAATATATACATTACTGCAATAAAAGTGATACATCAACAAAGAGGAACCAGATTTTCTGACTTTTCAAATAGGCACTTGAAAAAACGAAAAAGCCAGCAAGTGTTGGCAAATGCCACATCCAAAAATGATTTATTACCATAGGGAAAATAAATTCCCCTATGTATGTAAAATTGTAACAAACAATTTACAAAACCTTCAGACCGGTTTCGGCTCCTAAGAGCCTTCTTCAATGATACAAAAAAGAAAAAAACTTTTAGGTATCAGTATACATACATATATATATGGTTCAACCACACAAAAGAACCAATCAAAACATTACATTTACAATTGGTCATTAAGACCAGGTGAAAACAAAGCTCCCAGTTTAATGATCCATTTTCTCTCCTTTAAACGAAGCAATTCATTCCAATAAAGTTTGTCTTTGCATTTTCCTTTTATACAGTCAATAGTAACAAATTTGAAACATGCAGATGCATGTTTCAAGCTATGTTTATAGAGTGCATTACTGATACGTTTATTTTTGATATCACTCAAGTGTTCGCATATTCTAAGACGAAAAGACCTAGAAGTCTTTCCAACATAGAAAGCAGAACAATTACAGGTCACCAAATAGATGACCCATTCAGTACTACAATTGGCCCAAAATTTGATGTCAAAGACTTGTGAAGTATTTTTACTACTAAATTCACAAGTATGTAAAACCCTAATACAAAAAGAACAATGCCCACAAGGTGAGCACCCAGCAATGGGTTTACCTAAAAGGGACAACTGGACGGAAGCAAAAGAATCAGAACCCACTCTCTTATAATGACTGAATTTGGAGCCAATAGTCTGTCCCCTTCTAAATGAAAAAGAACATCTCTCTGGAAGAATAGAGTTCAATTTTGGATCAGCTTTAAGCACATTCCAATGTCTATATATGATGTTTTTAAAGCCCTGTGTGTTACGTCCATATGTGGTCACCAAATGCAAGGTCTGTGAATTTGGATTTTTGTTCCTGCCTCTATATGATAATAAATCTTCTCTATTTAAGTTGGATGCCCATCTTTTGGTTATATGCACAGAACCTGGACGATAACCCCTCCTAATAAATCTATGTACCAAATCATCCCGGGCTTCAACAAAGGACTGCTGACTAGAACAGATTCTTCTAGCTCTTATAAACTGAGATTTGGGTATGTTCTGGATGATATGTTGTGGGTGGAAGCTGGTGGCATGTAGTAACGAATCAAATTCAGGGAATTTTCTAAACATCCTAGTTGACAAGGTATTGTCATCATTTCTAGTAACTTCAACATCAAGAAATACTATCCTAGATGTATGACAAGTCAACTTGAATTCTATTCCCCAAATATTGTTATTAAGATATTCAAGAAACTCAATAAGATAAAGTTCATCAGCTTTCCACACCAACCAACAATCATCCAGATACCGACGCCAAATGGTCTACAGGCATTGGACTATTGGTTGACTAGATCAGGTTTATATCGACCAGGTTTTAACACATTCTTGGTATGTCTCACTGAGCTTGATTTGTCCAGTAATGTTTTTTATTTTCAAAAGAATTGCTACTGGCAAATTAAAGGTACTGCTATGGGTGCATCCTTTGCACCCATATATGCAGATCTTTTCATGGCATATATAGAAGAAATTATGATTTATGATTATAATCATAATATCTATATGTGCGAGATGGACATTTGGCGTCGGTATCTGGATGATTGTTGGTCATATCATCCAGAACATACCCAAATCTCAGTTTATAAGAGCTAGAAGAATCTGTTCTAGTCAGCAGTCCTTTGTTGAAGCCCGGGATGATTTGGTACATAGATTTATTAGGAGGGGTTATCGTCCAGGTTCTGTGCATATAACCAAAAGATGGGCATCCAACTTAAATAGAGAAGATTTATTATCATACAGAGATAGGAACAAAAATTTTAATTCACAGACCTTGCGTTTGGTGACCACATATGGACGTAACACACAGGGTTTTAAAAACATCATATATAGACATTGGAATGTGCTTAAAGCTGATCCAAAATTGAATTCTATCCTTCCAGAGAGATGTTCTTTTTCATTTAGAAGGGGACAGACCATTGTCTCCAAATTCAGTCATTACAAGAGAGTGGATTCTGATTCTTTTGCTTCCGTCCAGTTGTCCCTTTTAGGTAAACCCATTGTTGGGTGCTCACCTTGTGGGCATTGTTCTTTTTGTATTAGGGTTTCACATACTTGTGAATTCAGTAGTAAAAACACTTCACAAGTCTTTGACATCAAATTTTAAATAATTGTAGTACTGAATGGGTCATCTATTTGGTGACCTGTAATTGTTCTGCTTTCTATGTTGGAAAGACTTCTAGGTCTTTTTGTCTTAGAATATGCGAACACTTGAGTGATATCAAAAATAAACGTATCAGTAACGCACTCTATAAACATAGCTTGAAACGTGCATCTGCATGTTTCAAATTTGTTACTATTGACTGTATAAAAGGAAAATGCAAAGACAAACTTTATTGGAATGAATTGCTTAGTTTAAAGGAGAGAAAATGGATCATTAAACTGGGAGCTTTGTTTTCACCTGGTCTTAATGACCAATTGTAAATGTAATGTTTTGATTGGTTCTTTTGTGTGGTTGAACCATATATATATGTATGTATACTGATACCTAAAAGTTTTTTTCTTTTTGTATCATTGAAGAAGGCTCTTAGGAGCCGAAACCGGTCTGAAGGTTTTGTAAATTGTTTGTTACAATTTTACATACATAGGGGAATTTATTTTCCCTATGGTAATAAATCATTTTTGGACGTGGCATTTGCCAACACTTGCTGGCTTTTTCATTTTTTCAAGTTCCTTTTGGCCGTGCATTGGTTCTACGGGCACCTGCTTGCGTTTGGATGTTTTTTCAAATAGGCAACCTAGATTTGGGGATGGGGTCTGCTACAGAACCCTCAACTATTCATGCATTCTCCAATGTTCATTTTTTCAAATTCAGGAATTCAGGGTCACAGTGGCTGCAAGGTAAAGAAACTTAAACCTGGACAGGGCAATAGAGCATCACAGGACTCACACACATGCGTGCATGTGTGTGCGCGCACACACACACACACACACACACACACACACACACACACACACACATACACACACATGGCCCTGGAGCCTATATAAGCCTAGCCCAAGAAGATTCCCTGGCATCATGCTGCTCAAAGTTAGGTCCCAGTGCCCCTGTCAGGCAAGGCCATTGAAGTGATCCATGGGTTGAACTTCCTATTGCCCATCTACTCGTCAAGATTTCTCTTAAAGAGGGCCAGTGAAGTGCTCTGCTTGACGTGAATGAAAAGTTTATTCCAGAGTATGGGAAGCCTCTGGGTTAGGACCCTGTCCCTCCAGCATGTTCTTTTTATTGTGGTAATCAGGTTTAGGTTCCTGGAGCATGTGGCATGAAGGGGTTAGGATTTCTTTAGGTGTAGCATATCTAGCAGCTCTGGGTCAGACATGGCTTTGTAGGTCAAGCAGAGATCACCTCTAAGTAGGTGATAAGAGACAGAGTATAGCTGGAGTTTTTTGAGTCTGTCCATATAGGGCATGTGTCTAAGGCTGAAGATCCTCCTAGTGAGGTATTTTTATGGCCTTTCCAGTTGTTGTAGGTGTCTAGTGAGGTATATACCAAATGAGGCATTGTATTCTAAAATAGGTCTAATTAGGGACGAGTAGAGAGGGATTATGACCTCTTTCTTCCTGGATGAGAAACCTTTTGTAATGGGATGTGCCACATAGAAGGACTTTCTGACTACAGTGACAATGTGATTATCAAAGGATAAGTTGCTGTCAACCTGTGTCCCCAGGTTTCTTATCACACCTTCAGTGTTTAGTGGACTACCGGCTATGTGGTAGTTCATGGGTATCGAATTTTTCCCAAAGGGAATGATAGTGCACTTTTTGGCATTGGGCTTAAGGCCATGGTTCTGGCACCAGTCATTGGTGCCAGTGAGGCCTTTTTGTAGGATATCTACATCAGTTGGAGAATCAATAATGACTTTCAGTTTGCAATCATCTGAGTACCTAGTCAGCGAGAGTCCTTTTGTGTTGGCTTGAACTTCAGAGAAGTAGATGCCAAACAGGAGAGGACCTAGGACTGATCCCTGTGGAACGCCACTTGTAACTGGTCGGTAGTCAGATTTGGAGTCTGCTACTTTCACAGAGTGGGTTCTATCAGTGAGACAGTTGGCAACCCATCTTATGACATAGGGGTTTATGCCTAGTTTTCTGTGTCTATCTATGATTCCTGAGTGAGGGATGGTGTTGAAGGCCTTGGCAAGATCTAGGTAGGCTCTGTGAACTACCTTGCCCTCATCCACAGCTCTGCTCACAGACTTGAAAAAGTCTATCAGGTTGAGCAGGCATGATCTACCTTTCACAAACCCAAACTGTGGGGGGTCCAGAGTTTGGAGATTCCCTATGTCCTTATTTATAAGATCCACGATGATGCAATCCATAGCCTTACATATCAGACTCATCAGGCTAATAGGGCAGTAGTTCCAGGATCTGTAGATGTTCCTCCTTTGTGGAGTGGGATGACCATAGTGCACCATTTGGTGCACTTTCTTGATTGCCTACACCTCTGATGTCTCACTGTGATAAAATAAATAAAAACATTTACACCGTGCAAAGCACTGCAACTTCCAACCCATGTACACATCCCTCAGCTGTCCATGATTTTACCTATTTTTCCTCTCTTCTTTAAAAAAATGACTTTCTAGTAACGATCTGAAGACTCCATCTGTCAGTATATCCAGCCATTATAGTTTCATGCTTCACATTGTTCAGAAAAAAAATGTGATGTAAAATCTCTTGTTCTATTAATGTTTTAAAGTTAATTAGTTTAGTATTTAAAAATATCCATACCCTTGGGTCTTTGTCACCTCATTATTGTCCAAAACTATTATTTTTATATTTTTAGACATCTTTAGTAAACCATAATTGAAAGAATTTAATAGGTACACATTCATTAATAGAAAAGAACACAAACCATGCATGTTTTCTTTGTAACAATTATCATTCACTCTGTTACACAGCTTCCTCAGTTCCTACCATCTCTTAAACATCACTCCTCCAAATGAAGATTATTCTACATATATTAGTCACACAAATTCCATTTATTTCTATGTAATTTCATTTACTTTTAAAAAGATAACTCCTTCATTGTTTTATCTCCTTTACTGTATTCAGTACTTTTGTTACAGCTGGTTTAGATTTTCTAGCATTTGCTTTTTTGGCAGTCAATAGCATTACACTTAATAAGGTCTTAGTACTATGTCTATGTCTAGGCAGTTCAGACCCGGTGTAGCAACTCAAAATAATAATTTTCTTAGTTACAGCCATCTGTCCCCATAAATTTTGACAAAGCATTTTGTAGTGAGTTTTTAAAATCTGCCAAATTGCTCCACTCCCAATTGTTCTTTCCCATCAAACTTCCAGCATTTGCTGTCTACCTGAGGAAAAATTCTCTGAAGTCTGATAGGAGTACAAAACTACATATACAAACACTTCCACTCTGTTACATGCTTGAGAACTATATGAATGTCTTCCCATTTTTCCTTTGCAATTGCCTTTCCAATCTCTCTTCCTAGCCTTTTCTAACCTCTTCATTTATTCTTAGTAGTCATCATTTATAGTTTACATGCCCAACTAAATTTCCCACTTTTGACAGCAGCATCTGTTCTAGACTCAATCTCAGCCAGATCTGGTTTTTCACTTAGCACTCCCCTATCTCTTTCTCTCTGCCATACTCTGATCCTGCTAGGGACGACAGTCTCTAACATGAAGTCTAAACTTCTGCTTGACCTCATCCTACTCTATTACCTTTCCTTCTTTAGTTATTTGCTCCCAGCACCTTGGTTTCAGTAGTTTATTGAGAGTTTAGCCAGAGTTGAAGCTGAAGAAGGTCCTTTTAAAGTGGAATTTCAATTGTATGATTTGAGGGATCAGACCGATAGACAACCTTATTGCCTGCATAAAGAGGTAGTGGTAAATGGGGCAGATCTACTAGAAGTTTGTTGATGAACACACTGAGAACAGAAGAGGTACTTGAATGGGTCTCCAGAATAAATGAGACATGCGTCTGGAGCATTTCTCCCCGGGCCTCCACTGAAAATGGCTTTGTTCCAAGTCGGACTTTCCCGGTAAACAAATGTTAAATAAAATGAGAGAACTACTAAGAAAGAGTAGGTCCTAGATTTACATGGAATGAACTGCTTGATAGAAAATCTTTGAACCATGGCATCATGGCAGACCACATTGTCTTGCAGATGGAGAAGTTGAATTGGATGACTGACTATTTCAAATGTATGGGTTAAGTCAATTGTCATCACCATCCCATTCCACTTTGATTTATAACCTTCTGCGTGTGTCACATATATGAGCCTTAGATGCATAGCTCTAAAATATCTCTTCAAAGCAGGTAATCCTAAAGTATCTTGCTCTGTGGGGAGAATTACGTTATCTCACTTACCTCATACTCTCTTTCCTCCTGAATGAATCCCTTCAACTCTATTAATCATCCTCAACTTCTCCTGTGATTGATAAAATATTCCTGACGTGTACAAAACTAAAGGGACTAAAAACATTTTCACATGTTTTATCTTATCTTTTTCATAATGAAAACCACCCTAGTTTCTCATTTGTTTGTATATTTTGTTTACTCTCTTTCCATATATCCTTAGTTGGCATTACAGAAAACTTCTTAATCCCCACACCTAAATGCTTTGTTTTATCATATCCCCATAAATATGGGTACTGCTAAACTAATTCAGCTGTGGTTACATAGTTTACTGCTATGGCCTTTGTTTTACCTTTATTAATTTTATATCCTAAAAAGACTTGAAACTGTTTCAAAATGTTCCACATCACAGGAATGTCCTTCTCTGGATTTTTCAATTACAAAATAATATAATCTGCAAATAACTCTACACTTTTTCATACCATTTAAATCCTTTTTATTTGTGAGTCCCTTATTTTCTTTGCCAATGTCTCTTAATGTAAAGCAATTAACAAAGGGTTAAAAGGACATACCTACCTGATTCCTCCATTCAAACACTTGTCTGAGAGGAACCATGTTAATTCTGACCTCTGACCTTCATATATCCTCCTAATTAACCCTGTTATTCTATCAGGGATGAAAATGCTACAACTGTTCTATTCAAAATCCAAACTGACTCTATTAAATGCTTTCTCTGCATCAAGACTCACCAACAATAGTGGTGTTTTCTTACATTATCTTTCCCTGTGGATCATCATTGCTCTATTAATGTCCAATGTTTGCCTTCTCTCGACAAAACCACAGTGATCCATAGTTATCAATTTTGGTAGCACATTTGCCATTGTCTAAGCTGATATAGACACTTTATAATCATGGTTTAAAGGTGAAATCACATTTCACACATTTTCCTATATCCAATTGAAATGATGCTTGATATAGTCTTTCATTCATTCACTAACTTCAGTGTTGCTGTTCTTATTCCTGATCATCTCCATCTCCCAAAAGCAATCTCTGGTTCAAGTCAAATGTACTCTTGAGTCGTCTATTTAGCTCCTGTGCTTTTTCCTGTGCCTCAAGTATTTTCCTTTGGAACAATGGGAATGTTTTAGTGGGAAAGAATCTCTGTGGGTACTATTATTGTCAGAAGAATGAGAAGCAGAGTCTGCTTCTGCTTGCTTGCTCCTTCTTTCTTGGGTAAACTTTTTTATTTCATCCTTAGCCTATTCTGCATCAAAAAAACATCAAAAATGTATGTGATCCTCCAGAAAACAAACAAAAAAAAAACAAACAAAAAAATATATTCTGAAGGCATCTGGATACAGCAGCTTGAATCTGGCATCTACATTTCGACATTCCCTGATATCTGGGATAAACTTCTCTTCTGCCTGTTGTACAGAGAATAATATTTTTCCACCAACACTTTTCTCTCCCCATGGTTTAATACTTTTCCCTTCTGCCACAGATTTGTCAGGAGCAACTCTTTATGCTAGCATTGCATCTTTACTATTAAAGGTTTTGGCTTTTTCTAATGCCCAGATTTGGAGCACACACATGATGCGCTGTCTCAATTCACAAATCCTGCTGTGAAACAGCAGTCTGGTTGTTTAATGTGCACCTTCCTAAATTGAATGCAGTCTCTTCCAGTTCCTCGGGTACAGAAAAAATTCCAGATTTTCTCTGCATGCTCTGCTTTATTATTTTACTACTTTCTGAAACAGTTCTTGAGTAGTCTTATTCTCAGCCAGTCTTTTCATTTCATGCTCTGATTTTTGCAGTTTTGTTAGTTCTTGTAGATGGCTAAATAAAACTTATGATATAGTCCTTCGGTGTTATATTTATTTTAAACATCCCTGAGGGCGCTTGATTTTTATTTTCTTCAAAATTATTGCAAGCCATCTCTTATAATAAACCTGAAACTTGAGCAGCTTTTTTTCTGAACTGTAAGTTTCTTTCCAGCCAGAATTTTTTCCTCTCCTTTTCTGGTTGATTTTTCTCTCAGATTCTCAAAATTTCTTCTTTGCTGGCATCCAGGCACTGTAATTACAGGCCTGTAACCAGATGTTACCCAGACTGACAGTTTCACATTTTCTATTTTCACGTTCGGAGAGCGCAAATCAACCAGCTGATCAGTTTTCAGCCTTCTTGGAAGTAGTGCACTTTGTCAAGAATTATTTAGAGCACACACACACACACACACACACACACACACACACACACACACACACACACACACACACACACAGAAAAATGCATAATTCTGCTTTATTTTTCCCATGCTCACCAAAGATAGCTTTTTTTTAGCTGCAGTGAGCAAGGCTTTGTAACTTTGCTGAAGTTACTTTTGTTAGTTGAGTCATTTGTTTTACCTTTATTTATTTATTTTTATGCTTGTTAATTTGCCATTTTAGTGAGGGTAAACAAGATTCTAACAGTCATTTGTTTGTCAGTGTGTGCTTCATTGTAGCTTATCATGCTGCCATGAAGCCATGGACTTGATATTAGGCTCTTCTTCTACATTAATCCCCTCCCAACTTGAAGATTATTTTCCGTTTGGGTATCATATGTGACTTCCACCCATTCTCTAACATCACATAACTCACTGGCAGTACCTTGAAGTGAGGTATTTAGGCCATCTGGAACAATATCTCAAACGGTTTTCATAACTATATTATTTTTTGCATCATAGTTTCCACTGGTAAAGACTAAAAGAATGATTTATGACACAGTCTGATTTTACTCTCATGTTAAATATGATGGTATTGAGATCAATGTTATCTACAGAGGGTATGGCTATGTGTAGAAAGCAGCAAGGCCCTATAAGTTTGTTAGTATTATTTCCACTATATTGTTATACCTACTTGGATTTAGTGTGATTTGTTTCAAGCTTTTTTTATTAATTAGAGTTACGTACTTACCATAACTTGGTATCTGTATTGTCCATTTTCATTCTTCCTCACTATTAGGTTATAGATCTGACCCTCGAATCCAACTTTGCTGCATTTTTCTTTAGACTTGGATCCCAGTCTTGAGCTCCTCCCACTACCCATAATGTGCAAGAACACCAAAAAAGTTCAAGCACACTCAGAGAGCTCACAAAACAATACACCACAAAACCACCACTTTATTCAACACTTAAAACATAAATGCTAACAGTGTAAGCCAAGCGTTTTCGTCCTACTAGACATAGACTTCATCAGATACATTAACAAGCATAATCCGTTCATTATATACTCATTTAAAATATAAGCAACCAATATAATGAAATACCTCATAAATCAATTAATAAAGCATCAGTTTTATTTATTTATTTAATGGGAGTGTCCGACTGGACGTAGGTCCATTTTCAGCGGAGGCCCGGGGAGAAAAGCTCCACAGGTAAAATATACAGACAGTAGTTACATTGGATTTATATAGAAATTAACAATTTGATCAACATAGCAATTAACAATTACAAACATAGTTACAGATGAAGAACATTGTACATCAGTAGACAACTAGAATCTTTATCATCTGCGAAATATATAACATACATTAACAATTGTTACAATAAGAAGTTCCTGCTGTATAATAAGTAGTTAGGCTTATGAGCATCCGAGCTTGCTATAATCAAGGTAGCTAGTGGGGTGGAAAGAAAGGTAGTGGGTGGATGGGGTGGGTGATATGAGGGGGAGATGCAAGGGCATAGCCAGCATGTTTTTAGGTGCACTTTTAGTAAAGTTTTGATGTGGGTGCATGATGGTACAGAGATAATTGTTGGTGGGAGTGAGTTCCATAATTTGGCTATGGCACAAGAGAATAGTGCTTCTCCAGCAGAGGTATTGGCTTTAGTGACCTGCAAGTGATTTTTGTTGCTGGATCTGAGTGGTCTGGTGGTGCAATAGGGTTGGAGTAGATTCTGGAGGGATGGGACTTTTAGTGGATGGTTTACTAGTTTATGGGTGAGTGTGAGTTGATAACATTGAAGGAGGTGAGGGAATTCAAGCCAGCCCATTTCAGCAAGTGAGAGACAGTGGTGACTATGGTAGGATGCCCCTGTGGCAAATTTGGCAGTTTTGTTGTAGCAGGTCTCTAGCTTGTTTAGATCGCATTGCCTTAGGTTGGTATATATTGGAGAGGCATAAAGTAGGGTGGAGATAAGGTGGGAATTTGCTACTGAAATCTTTGCTGCTTTGCTGAGAAGTTGCTTATTTCTGTATAATGCTCCTAGTTTTTTTGTGGACTTTTTTATGGTCATGGATATGTGAATGTCAAATTTTAGTTTATTGTCTATTTCCACTCCTAGCAATTTGGTGTATTTTGTTGAGTGTATAGTGGTGTTGTCTTTTGCTGTGATATTAAGGTGAGAGTTGTTTTGAGTATGCTTGGTGGGTTGGAAGATGAGTAGTTTAGTTTTGTTTGGGTTGAGTATTAATTGGGCATCGGATAACCAAGTTTCAACAGAGGAAAAGGCTTCCTGTGTGACTTTTTGCAGTTTTGGTAGGGACTGGGCTGAGCAGATGATGGCTGAATCATCTGCGTTTTGTATGAGTGTGCCATGTTTGGTGGCAGAGGCTAGATTATTGGGGAAAATAGAGAAGAGTAGGGGTCCAAGGATGGATCCTTGGGGAACCCCTATAGAGACAGGTAGTTGGGGAAATATGTCATTCTGCCATACAATGAATTGTTGGTGGTCAGACAGGTAACTCTGAAACCAGTTGGTGACCGATTGAGAGAAGGATAGGTTATTGAGGACAGAGATGATTTGTTTGTGTGGGACCATGTCAAATGCCTGAGATAGGTCTAGGAAAGTAGCAGAGGAGAGATAGCCATTGTTTTTATTTTGAAGGATAGTGTTAGTAAAGGAGAGTAAGGCAGTGGTGGTACTATGGTTTGGTCGGAAACCATGCTGAGTATTGGAAAGCAGGTTGTTAGTAAGGAGGTAGTCTGAGACCTGAGAGTGAATGCATCGCTCCAGTATTTTGGGGAGTGAAGAGAGAATACCTATGGGGTGATAATTGGATAGTTCTGTGGAGGGGCCACCTTTGTGGAGGGGAATTATATGTGATACTTTCTATAGTGTGGGAACATAACTTTCTGATAGAGATCAGTTAATCAAAATGGATACTGGGTAGGCTAGAGCATCAGCTGCGATTTGTAGGTATTCACTTGGGAGGTTGTCTGCTGCTAATTTGGTGGGCTTAAGTTTAGTTAAGAGTTTTTTTATGCTGGAGGTAGGAAAAGGAGAAAAAGAGAAGACAGTGGGGAGATTATTAGTTGAAGGTGTGGGTTGAAGGGGAGGGGGGTTGTGTTGTCTAGCTAGTGATAGTATGGTTTGTGTTAAGTGTGTGTTGAATGGGGTAGCAGTATTTTCGGAGGAGTGAGGGATGTTAGGAGGAGGGGTACTAACTTTACTTGGGTGGAGGATGGAGTTTATGAAGGACCAGAATTGTTTGAGGTTGTGTTAGGAGGATTCTAGGGCAGACTGGTAGTATTGGAATTTGTCCTGTTTTATTAGCTTTTTGACTTTATTGCCTAGTTCTAGGAATTTCTGTCTAGTTGAGGGGGGTTTTGTTTTGCATCAGTGCTAACAGGCTTTATCCCTGTTTTTCATTTCTGACTTAGTAGTTTTCTGTAGCCATAGGGAGGGTTGTGCTTTGGTTCTGGAAAGTCTTATGGGGGCATGGTAATTAAGGATGCTCAGGAAGGTAATATTAAAAAATTCATCTGTGTCATCAAGACTGAGGTACTTTAGAGGATGCCAGTTGCATTCTTTGAGGGATGAGATCAATGTGAGTGGGTTAAAGTTTAGCTTTTTACGTATTTGATGGTAGATGACAGGTTTAGCTTGGTATAGGTGTTTTTTGAGTAGGAATGTTGGGGAGTGATCACTGAGGCTATCTGATAAGCAGCCTGCTATATATGACTGGGGGCTCTTACTGATTAGTATCCAATCCAGGGTAGTGTGCTTGTTGGAGTTTTTATTTATCCTGGTTGGCAACTGGACTAGTTGGGTGAAGCCATGAAGGTTTAGATGATGGGTTGGATGGTTGCCAGAACAGGATTGCCAGTCAATATTGAAATCACCTAAAATTATAGTTTCTTGAGGGAGATGGTGGGTAGACCAGTTGAGGAGGTTTTCTAGTGGAGGGATGTTTTGGCCAGGTGAGAAGTAGCATCCAATTATGTTGATGGTTTTATTTTGGTTTATTTTGAGGTTGGTATATATTATTTCTTCATTGCCTATTTGTGAAGCTGATGATTTTAAGATCTGGATGTTTAGACGCTGTTTAAATATTACAGCTACACCGCCTCCTTTCTTGTTTAGCCGGTCTAGTCTTAGTATGCCGTAACCAGTAGGGAGGATTTGCTCACTGGTAATGTGAGGTTTTAGCCAGGTTTCTGACAGGATGACTATATCTGGGGAGTACAAGTCTCTGGTGGCATGGAGTTCATGGACCTTGTTGGATATACTTCTAATATTTAGGCTTAGTAGAAGGAAGTCACTTGGCTTTCTATTGGCTGTGATTTGGGAGAAGTTGTGGTTTCTAGTCTGATTATGAGGAGTGGGGTTGGAGATGGTGGGGCCAGGGTTGGAGTGGATGTCTCCACTTAGGGCTAGTTTTGATATGCATGAGGTTATTAGTTTTCTCAGTTTTTGAATGTGTTTGTTTATTAGGGAAACTTTATGATTGTGCTCTGTGGGTAATAGGTATGGTGGCAGGGTTACTATGTTAAGTTGTAGGGATGCTTTTTGTTTGAGTAATATAGTTGATGGAATATGTGGGGGGTGCATAGGGATGGTTCTTGAGTTGGTGAGAGGGGAGCTGAGTGAGAGTGAGACATGAGTAGTGGTGTGAGTAGTAGTACAGTCGTAGTGTTTGAGTGGGGGAATGATGGAGTTTTGGTAGGATGTAAAATATGCAAGGGGAGTACATGCAGTGAGCATAGGTATGGTATGCTTGTACATGTTAGCTGAGGAGGAGTGATAGTAGTGGGAAGATGGAGGAGGTAGTGTTGGGTTTAGTGCCATGGTTGGCTGTTGGAAAGATGGGAGGGGTTTGCTTGTGTAATAAAGGTAGGACCACTGGGGGCAGGAAGGAATTGAGTTCAGGGTGGGGAGTGGAGTGGGCAGAGGCCCTGTTAGTTGCTCTTATGAGGGGGCTGGAAACAATCAGGTAGCAGAGTAAACTGATAAAAGAACATATGATAGTGAATGTGGAGACTCAGGTAGGAACCCTGTATTTCCACAAACTATCAGTTAGCTGTGCCCCAGTTCAGGCAGTTTTAGTAAGTTTTATGCCAGGGCTGAGCATAAAGCGCTCAAATGGTGGTTGTATTTTTAAGAATGGTGCCTGCCACAGGTAGTATTTATTAACTTTGGGATTGGCTTAAGGTAATAAGGGGGAGGGGGAGAACAAGGGTGTGAGCAGGCAGTTATTTTGTACTGCTGCTAATGAGCCAAGAACAAGCAAAGACAAGTCTGTGTTTAAGAAACAATCAGAATTGACCAATGACTGCTCTGAAGCTGTAAGTTATTTCTTAACCATTGCTCAGGTGGAAAAACAGCATCAATTACAAAAAAATACATGAAATCTGTAAAAAATAATATATAATAGAATTTCACTAATGGAACTACGTGTGTGTGTGTTTTTTTAAATACTAATTCTTTTAAAAAAATGTTATATTATAAACACATACTAAAAATATAAGAATCATACTACCTAAAATATTTATGTTAAAATAATAAAACCATGTGATCAATAGTGACATCTGGTGGTCTACTGAATGTATACATGTAAAAAATGCATATTTATCAGAATTATGTATATAAAACATAAAGAGAAGAATCTAGCAAAGCTAGACTTTCCACTGTGTGATACCTTAAACCTCTTGTATCAGAGGCAACTAGGGATATATGCAAATTACCTTTTAAGAATATCAGGTGTTTCAGCTAAACGACAATTCTGAATATCCAAGACTTTTTCTTTTGAGTCTATTTATGGACAATTTCAGGCCAATAAAGCCAAACCCCTCAAGCTGTGGACATGCATGTTTCCACCTTCTTATGGCATCATCAGCACAGCATAAGAGGAATGTTTGACTTTTGTAAACACAGGGTTGTTGTACCCAGCTGATATCCATAATCATTAGGGTGCCTACAAATTATACCAACAAACTAAAACAATGAGTAAAAAGGTCACACAGGAAAACCAATTGGTTAAAAAACACAAAAAGAAAAATCTAGCAATTGTATGAGTGTGCCATGTTTGGTGGCAGAGGCTAGATTATTGGTGAAAATAGAGAAGAGTAGGGGTCCAAGGATGGATCTTTGAGGAACACCTATAGAGACAAGTATCAGAGGTAACTTGGGATATATACAAATTACCTTACTTTTACATTTAAGTCTATTTATGAACAATTTCAGGCCAATAAAGCCAAACCCCTCTAGCTGTGGACATGCATGTAAATTCTGCCTTCTTATGGCATCATCAGCACAGCATAAGAGGAATGTTTGACTTTTGGATTACTTTTACTTTTAAGTCTATTTATGGACCTTTTAGGCCAATAAAGCCAGATAGGTTTAAGGTATCACATAGTGGAAAGTCTAGTTTTGCCTAGATTTTTGTTTTTGTGTTTTTTAACCAATTGGTTTTCCTGTGTGACCTTTTTACTCATTGTTTTAGTTTGTTAGTTGGGATATTTTGTAGACACCCTAATGATTATGGATATCAGCTGGGTACAACAACCCTGTGTTTCCAAAAGTCAAACATTCCTCTTATACTGTGCTGATGATGCCATAAGAAGGCAAAAACATGCATGCCCACAGCTAGAGGGGTTTGGCTTTATTGGCCTGAAACTGTCCATAAATAGACTTAAAAGTAAAAGAAAAAGCCTTGGCCATTCAGAATTTCCATTTAGCTGAAACACCTGATATCCTTAATAGGTTTAATAGATTAATAGGTAGGTACTAGGCTATTGGCCCTAGGGCCTATATAAGCCTAGCCAAAAAGGTACCCTGCTTTCGCAACCCAAGAAAATTATTTTCATGTGCCCCTGTCGAGCAGAGCCACAGAAGTGATCCCCAGGGTGAATTTCCTATCTCCCATCCAATCATCAAGATTTTTCTTGAAGAGTGCTAATGAGGAGCTTTGTTTGATAAAGACAGGTAGTTTGTTCCAGAGTATGGGAAGTCTCTGAGACAGGAAAATATCCCTCCAGCATGTTCTGTTTATTGTGGTGACAAGGTTTAGGTCCCTAGAGCATGTAACTCAGAGGGATTGAGATTTCTTTAAGTGGAGCATGTCCAACAGCTCTGGATTTGACATAGCTTTGTATGTTAGGCAGAGATCACCTCTGAGTAGGCGATATGAGATGGAGTAAAGATGGAGTTTTTTGAGACGGTCTGCACAGGGTATCTGTTTGTGGCCAGTAATCCTCTTTGTGAGGTATTTCTGCAGCCTTTCTGGTTGTTGTAGATGTCTTGTGAGGTACATACCAAAAGGGGTGTTGTACCATATAATGGGTCTAATGAGTGATGAGTAGAGGGGAACAATGACCTCTTTTTTTCCTGGATGAGAAACATTTTGTGATGAGGTGTGCCACATAGAAGGATTTCCAGACTACTGTAGCAATGTGATTATCAAAGGAGAGACTACTGTCCACCTGTGTCCCAAGGTCTCTTATCACACTTTCGGTGTTAAGTAGACAACCGCCTATGTGGTAGTTCATGGGTACAGAGTTTTTAACCAAAAGGGTTGACAATGCACTTTTTGGCATTGAGCTTGAGGCCATAGCTTTGACCTCAGGCATCTGTCTCAGTGAGGCCCTTTTGTAGGATGTCCACATCGTTAGGAGTTTTGATTATGGCTCCTAGTTTGCAGTCATCTGCGAACTTTATTAGCCAAAGACCTTCTGTGTTAGCCTGTACTTCGGAGAAGTAGATACCAAACAGGAGAGGACCCAGGACTGAACCCTGTGGTACTCCACTTGTCTCTGGTCTGAAGTCAGATTTGGAGTCTGCTACTTACACAATGTGGGTTCTGTCAGTGAGCCAGTTGGCAATCCATCTTGTGACATAGGCATTTATACCTAATTTAGTGAGTTTATCTATAATTCCAGAGTGGGGGGTGGTGTCAAAACCTTGGCGAGATCTAGATAGGCTGTGTGAACCACCTTACCCTCATCTACGGCTTTGGTGACCACTTCAAAGAAGTCTATCAGGTTGAGGAGACATGATCTGCCTTTTACAAATCCGAACTGGGTGGGGTCCAGAGTTTAGAGATTACCAATGTCATTGTTTATACGTTTATTTATTTATTTAAATTTGTTGACCGGGAGTGTCCGACTGGACGCAGGTCCATTTTCAGCAGAGGCCCGGGGAGAAAAGCTCCACAGTTAAAATAAACAGACAGCATTTACATTGGATTACATAGTGATTAACAATTTACATAGCAATTACTTACAACGTATTTACAGATGAAGAACATAGTACATCAGTACACAACTAGAATCTTTATCTGTGAAGTGCATACCAGACATTAACAGCTGTATAATAAGTACTGGCTTATGAGCATCTGAGCTTGCTATAATCAAGGTAGTTAGTGGAGTGGAAAGAAAGGTAGTGGTTGGATGGGGTGGATGGTATTAGAGTGGGAGTTGCAAGGGCATAGCCAGCATGTTTTTAGTTGCACTTTTAGTAAAGCTTTGCAGTGGGTGCATGATGGTATGGAGGTAATTGTGGGTGGGAGTGAGTTCCATAATTTGGCTATGGCGCAAGAGAATAGTGCTTCACCAGCAGAGTTATTGGCTTTAGTGATCTGCAAGTGATTTTTGCTGCTGGATCTTAGTGGTCTGGTGGTGCGATAGGGTTGGAGTAGATTCTGGAGGGATGGGACATTTAGTGAATGGTTACTAGTTTGTGGGTGAGTGAGAGTTGATACCACTAAAGGAGGTGAGGGAGTTCAGGCCAGCCCAGTTCAGCAAGTGAGAGACAGTGGTGACTACGGTAGGATGCCCCTGTGGTGAATTTGGTGATTTTGTTGTAGCAGGTCTCTAGCTTGTTTAGATCACATTGCCTTAGGTTGGTATATATTGGAGAGGCATAAAGTAGGGTGGAGATAAGGTGGGAATTTGCTATTGAAATCTTTGCTGCTTTGGTGAGAAACTTATTTCTGTATAACGCTCCTAGCTTTTTGTGGACTTTTTTTATAGTCATGGATATGTGAATGTCAAATTTTAGTTTATTGTCTATTTCCACTCCTAGCAATTTGATGTGTCCAGTTGGGTATATAGTGGTGTTGTCTTTTGCCATGATGTTAATGTGAGAGTTGTTTTGAGTATGTTTGGTGGGTTGGAAGATGAGTAGTTTAGTTTTGTTTGGGTTGAGTATTAATCGGGCATCGGATAATCATGTTTCAACAGAGGAAAAGGCTTCCTGTATGACTTTTTGCAGTTTTGGTAGGGACTGAGCTGAGCAGATGATGGTCGAGTCATCTGTGTATTGTATGAGTGTGCCATGTTTGGTGGCAGAGGCTAGATTATTGGTGCAAACAAAGAAGAGTAGGGGTCCAAGGATGGATCCTTGGGGAACCCCTATGGAGACAGGTAGGTGGGGAGATATGTCATTCTGCCATACAACGGATTTTTGGCGGTCAGACAGGTAACTCTGAAACCAGTTGGTGACCATTTGTGAGAAGGATAGGCTATTGAGGACAGAAATAAGTTGTTTGTGTGGGACCATGTCAAATTTTTCGATAGGTCTAGGAAAGTAGCAGAGGAGAGATATCCATTGTTTTTATGCTGAAGGTTAGTGTTAGTAAAGGAGAGTAAGGCAGTGGTGGTACTATGGTTTGGTCGGAAACCATGCTGAGTACTGGAAAGGAGGTTGTTAGTAAGGAGGCAGTCTGAGACCTGAGAGTGTATGCATCTCTCTAGTATTTTGGAGAGTGGAGAGAGAATAGCTATGGGGCGGTAATTGGTTAGTTCTGTGGAGGGACCGCCTTTATGGAAGGGAGTTATATGTGATACTTTCCACAGTGTGGGAACGTAACTTTCTGACAGAGATCAGTTAATCAAGATGGATACTGGGTAGGCCAGAGCATCAGCTGTGATTTGTAGGTATTCACTTGGGAGGCTGTCTGCTGCTAATTTGGTGGGTTTAAGTTTAGTTAAGAGTTTTTTTATGTTAGAGATAGGTACAGGATAAAAATAGAAGGCAGTGAGGAGATTACTAGTTGAAGGTGTGGGTTGGAGGGGAGGGGGGTTGTGTTGTTTAGCTAGTGATAGTATGGTTTGGGTGAAGTGTGTGTTGAATGAGGTAGCAATATTTTCTGAGGAGTCAGGGATGTTAGGAGGAGGGGTACTGACTTTACCTGGGTGGAGGATGGAGTTTATGGAGGACCAGAATTGTTTGGGGCTGTGTTGTGAGGAGTCTAGAGCAGACTGGTAGTATTGAGATTTGTCCTGTTTTATTAGCTTTTTCACTCTATTGCGTAGTTCTAGGAATTTCTGTCTAGCTAAGGGGGGTTTTGGTTTTGCGCCAGTGCTCCCAGGCTTTATCCCTGTTTTTCATTTCTGACTTAGTGGTTTTCTGTAGCCATGGGGAGGGTTGTGCTTTGGTTCTGGAGAATCTTATGCGGGCATGGAAATTAAAGATGTTCAGGAAGGTAGTATTAAAAAATTCAACTGCATCATCTAGACTGAGGTACTTTAGAGGATGCCAGTTACATTCTTTGAGGGATGAGATGAATGTGAGTGGGTTAAAGTTTAGTTTTTTACGCATTTGACGGTAGATGACAGGTTTAGCTTGGTATAAGTATTTTTTGAGTAGGAATGCTGGGGAGTGATCACTGAGGCTATCTGATAAGCAGCCTGTTATATATTACTGGGGGCTCTTACTGACTAGTATCCAGTCCAGGGTAGTGTGCATGGTGGAGTTTTTATTTATCCTGGTTGGTGTCTGGACTAGTTGAGTGAAGCCATGAAGGTGTACATGATGGGTTGGATTGTTGCCAGAACAGGATTGCCAGTCAATATTGAAATCACCTAAGATGATAGTTTCTTGGGAGAGATGGTGGGTAGACCAGCTGAAGAGGTTTTCTAGGGGAGGGATGTTTTGGCCAGGTGTTCCATGATGATACGTTCCATAGCCTTGCAGACCAGGCTCGTCAGGCTAATGGGGCGGTAGTTCCCAGGGTCCAAGGTGGCTCCCCCTTTGTGGAGTGGGATAACCGTCGCTGTGTGCCTTTCAGTGGCCACAAAGCCTGAGGTGAGGCTATGATTGAACATGGTATTTAGGTGGGGTGCCAGTTTGTTCTGTAGTTTGTGTAGAACACAGCCTGAGATGTTGTCAGGTCCCATGGATGTTGTGTTCTTGGCTTTGGAGAGTGTGGTTTTTACCTGTGCAACCGTGATTACAGGAACTTTGTATTCTTCCGGTATAGAGATGGGCCCTTTAATGGGTGAGAGGGGTAATGTTAGCACTGAACCTATCTGCCAGGATGTTGGCAATATCAGTTGAATACTCACATCAAGATAGTCCATTTTATCATAGGTTACATTATGGTTGAACTTCAAGAAATGAGTAGTAATTTCTAAAAATTCCAGAAACTTCCTAAGGTAGTTCTCCATATCAATCCAAAAGATACATATGTCATCCAAAAATATTTTATAGAAGGACCAACTTGTCTTATAACTGGAACAAGTATAAACTTTTTCTCCCACGAGGCCAAAACAATATTCACATAAGTAGGGGCACAATTGGCCCCCATTGCTACTCCCCTGGTTTGGTGGATAAACTCAACACCAAAAAATATAAAGTTGTTTTTTAGTACTATCTCTAACAATTGCAACACTACTTGCAAGTCCTGGGAGTTAGTACAGCCTTTTTCCACAAGAGCCTCTTCTAACCATTCTAAACCAATCTCAAGACCTTTTATATCCACTCTCACAAATACAATGTTTTCATTACATTGTTCAATGTCAATACTCCTTAAAAACTCCCAAGAGTCTTTAAGAATCTCATTCTCAGTTCCCCACATGGACTTTAATTTCCTATCCACATACATGGTCAAAGGGGCCGTCTTGGACCCCTCAGCAGCAACAATGGGTCTCAATGGGAGGGAGGGGTCCTCCTGGTCTTTATGGACCTTAGGGATCCCAAAAATAGTGGGTACCCTAGGTCTAACATTCCTTAAAAAATTATGGGTATCCATATCAATAAGCCCCTCCAAAACTAAGTCACTTAAGGCCAAATAAATTTTCTGATACGCAATATTAATTTTATTTTTTGAAACTCTTGTGTATGTATTTGTGTCACCTAGAATGTCCAACATCTTACCATTGTATGTAAAGGTATCCAAATAACTGTACCCCCACTTTTGTCGGGTTTCATTACCCTAATTTGTGTGTCAGCCCTCAAACCTTGCACATTAACCTATTCTCTAGCTTCTTCTTCTTCTTCTTTCGGCTTTTTCCCAGTTAGGGGTCACCACAGCAGATCACCTGTCTTTTCATGATTGGCAGTAGAGTTTTTACAGTGTCGAGTTGCCAGCCCGGCACCCAATCTTCCACAGAAGGCACACACATGCACGCACTCATACCTACGGCCAATTTAGAGTATCTAATCCACCTACCAATTTAGAGTATCTAATCCACCTACAGCATGTCTCTAGCAATAAGGTTAAATCCACATTTGTGATTGCGAATATATTTTTTAAGTTCTTTTTCCACCACTAATTTGAAATGTTCTAACTGTGGCTGGAGCAGTGGGTTAAATTCACTTTTTTTCCTAAGTTTTTCATTACTCATAACCCTACCAGTTCCTTCAAATGTTAATTCTAAGATTACCTTCCTTACAAACATTTTTAAATGTAAAATTACCTTGGTCAAGTCACATTTCTTATTGGGAATAAACTTGAACCCTTTAGAAAAAAGATTAAACTGGTCAACAGTCAGTTCCGGATTTGCCACTGGCCTGCCCTATAGAACACATCACTGCATAAACCTAAAAAATCTTGGCTGGCTAGAGCTACCCAGGCAGATTCAGTATAATCAACTTATTCTGGCTCACAAAGTACTTAACCAACCTAAAATACACCTGCTTTGAAAAACATCATCTATCCCCACGCCAACCTCAGACCACTTTGCTCATTTAATAGACCGGTAGTGCAAACCATCAAATCAAACAATTCAGCCTGGGGCTCCATGTTTGCCAACTCTGTAGGCAATACTTGGAACTCGCTACCTGCTGGCATTACACTAGACACTACCCTGTCTCAATTTAAGAAAACTCTTAAGCAGTATTTCAAGACTCAATGGCTATGTCCTTGCTGCAAGCCTCACTAAATATTTGGTATCACTGGTGTACCAGTATTATTTTGTTAATTTAACTCTACTGTGTTTTAATTAGTAACCCAGACTATTAGCATGTTAGATTGTATAACTTAGACTCCTCAACAGAGGCTTGAAATTGTGCTTAATTTGCATTATGTTAAATTTGCTTGTCTTACTTCCTTTGGAGCTTTTCTCCCCGCGCTGCCACTGAAAATGGACATGTATCCAGTCAGACTATCCCGGTCAACAAATGTAAAATAAAATAAAAATAAAACAAATAAAAAATAAAATAAAATATTATAGTCACCATAAGTATACTTAAAACCATCCTTAATAATGCTACGTGTAGAATGTTCAATACTTTCCTCTCCCCTGTGCTCCCCCTCGTCTGCCACCCCCAAAAAAAGTGGTTCTGGTTGTAATATGGGGGATTTCAATTTATAAGCCCCTCAGATCTACATAGAGGTGGATATTCTAGGGGGTCTGCAGTGTCCAAGGGGTCACTATTCTGATCTACCATTGATATATTCTCAGTAAAATGTTCCTCAGAAGTATCCCTAATATCTTTGTTGCCCATGTTCCCAGTCCTCTTGGGCTTCAGGTAACATATTTTTTCTTTATATTCTAAGATGTCCCTATCTAACTTCTTAATTTTCTTCTTAACACTCAAAGAACATTTTTTATCTACATTTTCCATAATAGTTTGATTATTTTGTTTTTCCTGAGTCTGTGGTGAACATTAAATCACTAGTAATCTGTTTATTCAATTGTTCAATCTGTTGCTGTAAATTATTCATATTAATCTCATTTTGCCTGATAATTATTTTAACTATATTTAGGCCACACCTATTACAAACTTCCAAAAACTCAGTTTAACTCAGAACTCGTGTGAATGTTGTTCGGGTATTAAAATACCCTCAACCCCTTAGGTACAATACCCCTATTGAGGCATTCATTTAAGTAGTCGTTGGCAATCCTTAATGATTTAAACTTTACCAATAAGTCAAACAATTTATTTAGACAAGTATTATGTGTCCAGCTCAACAGAGCAGTCTCTTACTGTTTCATTAGGTTTAGTTGGGAGGGTGGCCTAATGGTTAAGGTATTTGCCTTACAAACACAAGGTACAGGGTTTGAATCTCAGAGGGGATAATTGACTAGGCTTAAAATGTCTTGCAAGGGCAGTTAGCCTAGTACTAATCTATGAAACTATGAAAAACATACTTTCCTGTGAGCCAACTCTTAAATTCTCTATGGGGCCACGTTGGATAGTTAACACCAAAACAGTCACCTTGTCTGTCTCCGCTCCTCTTCCACGATTTACTACTTGCCCATCAACATCACCTGAATATGCGGAGGAACCCAGTATATTTGGAATCACAGTATCATGTTTTTCTAAATGAGACACATTGCCAGTGGCGTCATTGCGGTGATTGAGCCCAGTAGCTTCACCATAACCCTCATCTTGCTCATTTCAACCACATATAGCTCCATTGTGAATAGTTCCATTTTTTTAGCTACTTGATTTCCTGGTATAGAACCCAAGGTCAGCATACCAGCCAATGAGTGTCCAACAGGAGTCAATAGCTCCACCAACTGGGTAAGCTGGCCAATGGACTTCCTGGTTTCACGAATATCATCGTGCCTGTCTTCCACAAGCCGAGGTAAGGAATCCAAACTCTCCATATCTCCAAAACAAACATCAATAACCTAAAAACATGGAGACTGTGTGCTAAAATGTCCAAGAACACCAAGATAGTTCAAGCACACTCATGGAGCTCACAAAACGATATACCACAAAACCACCACTTTATTCAACACTTAAAACATAAATTCTGATAGTGTAAACCATGTATTTTCATCCTGCTAGGCATAGACTTCATCAGATACATTAACAAGCACAAGCCGTTTATTATATACTCATTTAAAATACAAGCAACCAATAGAAAGAAATACCTCATAAATCAATTAATCAAGCATCAATTACAAAAATACACAAAATCCGTAAAACATATATAATAGAATTCCACTAATGGAACTATGTGTGTGTTTTTTTTTAAATACTAATTCTTTTAAATTTTTTTTAATATTATAAGCACATACTAAAAGTATAAGACTCATACTACCCAAAATATTTATGTTAAAACAATAAAACTATATGATCAATAGTGACATCTAGTGGTCTATCAAATTTATTTATTTATTTATTTATTTATTTATTTATTTATTTATTTAATTTATTTAAATTTGTTGACCGGGAGTGTCTGACTGGACGTAGGTTCATTTTCAGCGGAGGCCCGGGGAGAAAAGCTCCACAGTTAAAATAAACAGACAGTATAAACATTGGATTACATAGTGATTAACAATTTACATAGCAATTACTTACAACATATTTGCAGATGAAGAACATAGCACATCAGTAGACAACTAGAATCTTTATCTGTGAAGTGCATACCAGACATTAACAAATGTTACAAGAAGAAGAAGTTTGTGCTGTATAATAAGTACTGGCTTATGAGCATCTGAGCTTGCTATAATCAAGGTAGATAGTGGAGTGGAAAGAAAGGTAGTGGTTGGATGGGGTGGATGATATTAGAGTGGGAGTTGCAAGGGCATAGCCAACATGTTTTTAGTTGCGCTTTTAGTAAAGTTTTGAAGTGGGTGCATGATGGTATGGAGGTAATTGTGGGTGGGAGCGAGTTCCATAATTTGGCTGTGGCGCAAGAGAATAGTGCTTCACCAGCAGAGTTATTGGCTTTAGTGATCTGCAAGTGATTTTTGCTGCTGGATCTTAGTGGTCTGGTGGTGTGATAGGGTTGGAGTAGATTCTGGAGGGATGGGACATTTAGTGGATGGTTTACTTGTTTGTGGGCGAGTGAGAGTTAATACCACTGAAGGAGGGGAGGGAGTTCAAGCCAGCCCAGTTCAGCAAGTGAGAGACAGTGGTGACTACGGTAGGATGCCCCTGTGGCAAATTTGGCGATTTTGTTGTAGCAGGTCTCTAGCTTGTTTAGATCACATTGCCTTAGGTTGGTATATATTGGAGAGGCATAAAGTAGGGTGGAGATAAGGTGGGAATTTGCTATTGAAATCTTTGCTGCTTTGGTGAGAAATTGCTTATTTCTGTATAACGCTCCTAGTTTTTTGTGGACTTTATTTATAGTCATGGATATGTGAATGTCAAATTTTAGTTTATTGTCTGTTTCCATTCCTAGCAATTTGGTCTGTTCAGTTGGGTATATAGTGGTGTTGTCTTTTGCCGTGATGTTAAAGTGAGAGTTGTTTTGAGTATGTTTGGTGGGTTGGAAGATGAGTAGTTTAGTTTTGTTTGGGTTGAGTATTAATCAGGCATCGGATAACCATGTTTCAACAGAGGAAAAGGCTTCCTGTGTGACTTTTTGCAGTTTTGGTAGGGACTGGGCTGAGCAGATGATGGTTGAGTGATTTGCGTATTGTATGAGTGTGCCATGTTTGGTGGCAGAGGCTAGATTATTGGTGTAAACAGAGAAGAGTAGGGGTCCAAGGATGGATCCTTGGGGAACCCCTATGGAGACAGGTAGGTGGGGAGATATGTCATTCTGCCATACAACGGATTGTTGGCGGTCAGACAGGTAACTCTGAAACCAGTTGGTGACCAATTGTGAGAAGGATAGGTTATTGAGGACAGAGATAAGTTGTTTGTGTGGGACCATGTCAAATGCTTTAGATAGGTCTAGAAAAGTAGCAGAGGAGAGATAGCCATTGTTTTTATGCTGAAGGATAGTGTTAGTAAAGGAGAGTAAGGCAGTGGTGGTGCTATGGTTTGGTCGGAAACCATGCTGAGTACTGGAAAGGAAGTTGTTAGTAAGGAGGTAGTCTGAGACCTGAGAGTGTATGCATCTCTCTAGTATTTTGGAGAGTGAAGAGACAATAGCTATGGGGCGATAATTGGTTAGTTCTGTGGAGGGTCCGCCTTTGTGGAGGGGAATTATATGTGATACTTTCCACAGTGTGGGAACATAACTTTCTGACAGAGATCGGTTAATCAAGATGGATACTGGGTAGGCCAGAGCATCAGCTGCGATTTGTAGGTATTCACTTGGGAGGCTGTCTGCTGCTAATTTGGTGGGTTTAAGTTTAGTTAAGAGTTTTTTTTATGTTGGAGGTAGGTACAGGAGAAAAAGAGAAGGCAGTGGGGAGATTACTAGCTGAAGGTGTGGGTTGGAGGGGAGGGGGGTAGTGTTGTTTAGCTAGTGATAGTATGGTTTGGGTATAGTGTGTGTTGAATGAGGTAGCAATATTTTCGGAGGAGTGAGGGATGTTAGGAGGAGGGGTACTGACTTTACCTGGGTGGAGGATGGAGTTAATGAAGGACCAGAATTGTTTGGGGCTGTATTGTGAGGAGACTAGGGCAGACTGGTAGTATTGGGATTTGTCCTGTTTTATTAGGTTTTTGACTCTATTGCGTAGTTCTAGGAATTTCTGTCTAGCTGAGGGGGTTTTGGTTTTGCGCCAGTGCTCCCAGGCTTTATCCCTGTTTTTCATTTCTGACTTAGTGGTTTTTTGTAGCCATGGGGAGGGTTGTGCTTTGGTTCTGGAGAATCTTATGCGGGCATGGTAATTAAGGATGTTCAGGAAGGTAGTATTAAAAAATTCAACTGCATCATCTAGACTGAGGTACTTTAGAGGATGCCAGTTACATTCTTTGAGGATGAGATGAATGTGAGTGGGTTAAAGTTTAGTTTTTTACGTATTTGACGGCAGATGACAGGTTTAGCTTGGTATAGGTATTTTTTGAGTAGGAATGTTTGGGAGTGATCACTGAGGCTATCTGATACGCAGTCTGTTATATATGACTGGAGGCTCTTACTGACTAGTATCCAATCCAGGGTAGTGTGCTTGGTGGAGTTTTTATTTATCCTGGTTGGTGACTGGACTAGTTGAGTGAAGCCATGAAGGTGTACATGATGGGTTGGATTGTTGCCAGAACAGGATTGCCAGTCAATATTGAAATCACCTAAGATGATAGTTTCTTGGGGGAGATGGTGGGTAGACCAGCTGAGGAGGTTTTCTAGGGGATGGATGTTTTGGCCAGGTGGGAAGTAGCATCCAATTATGTTGATGGTTTTGTTTTGGTTAATTTTGAGGTTGGTATATATTATTTCTTCATTGCCTATTTGTGGAGCTGATGATTTTAAGATCTGGATGTTTAGATGCTGTTTAAATATTATAGCTACACCACCGGCTTTTTTGTTTAGCAAGTCTACTCTTAGTATGCCGTAACCTGTAGGGAGTATTTGCTCACTGGTAATGTGAGGTTTTAGCCAGGTTTCTGTCAGGATGACTATATCTGGGGAATACTAGTCTATGGTGGCATGGAGTTCATGGACTTTGTTGGATATACTTCTAATATTTAGGCATAGTAGAAGGAAGTCACTTGGCTTTCTATTGGCTGTAATATGGGAGAAGTTGTGGTTTCTAGTCTGATTATGAAGATTGGGGTTGGAGATGGTAGGGCCAGGATTGGGGTGGATGTCTCCACTTAGGGCTAGTTTTGATAAGCATGAGATTATTAGTTTTCTCAGTTTTTGAATGTGTTTGTTTATAAGGGAAACTTTATGATTGTGCTCTGTGGGTAATAGGTATGGTGGGAGGGTTACTATGTTAAGTTGTAAGGATGCTTTATGTTTGAGTAATATAGTTGGTAGAATATGTGGGGGGTGCATAGGGATGGTTCTTGAGCTGGTGGGAGGGGAGCTGAGTGTGGGTGAGACATGAGTGGTGGTGTGAGTAGTAGTACAGTGGTAGTGGTTGAGTGGGGGAATGATGGAGCTTTGGTAGGATGTAAGATATGCAAGCAGAGTGCATGCAGTGAGCATAGGAAAGGTATGCTTGTACATGTTAGTTGAGGAGGTGTGATAGTAGTGGGAAGATGGAGGAGGTAATGTTGGGTAGTGCTGTGGTTGCCTAGTAGAAAGATGGGAGGGGTTTGAGTGCAATAAAGGTGGGACCACTGGGGGAGGGAGGGAATAGTGGGCAGGGTGGGGAGCGAAGCGGGTAGAGACTCTGTTAGTTGCTGGTATGAGGGGCTGGAAATAATCACAAAGCAAAGACAAGTATGTGTTAAGAAACAATCACAATTGACCAAGGGCTGCTCTGAAACTGTAAGTCATTTCTTAATTTCTCAGGTGGAAAAACAGGATAACCTTGTATCAGTAGGCTACTGTGGTCATAGTTTAAATTTACAAACACACAGTATTGATCAGTTATGGATACTATTTGCTAACAGAAGGGAATAAGAGAAAGTGGAAGATGTGTGTGTGTGTGTGTGTGTGTGTGTGTGTGTGTGTGTGTGTGTGTGTGTGTGTGTGTGTGTGTGTGTGTGTGTGGTGGTGGGGGGGCTGCATACAACCAAAGCAGAGTGCTCTCCAGGTGAAAATGAATATTGGCTCAAACAGTTAGACACATACTCAAAGTTAACTGTAGCTGTTTGCAGACAGTTCAGACCCGGACTGCACTTTTCTTATAAGAATGATAAAGGTGGTACCGCAGTTGAATACTTAAGAGTAGTGTTAGGTCTAGAAAAGAAGAGTACAGAGAGGAGTAACTACTTCTAGTACTCTGTACTATGCATAAATGTAAAAGATACATATTTATCAGATGTGTGTATAGTGAAATAGATGTTTTCACTCAAAAATCATGAGAAACTTCTCCTTAATTTACAGCAACGATAAAAATTATAATATTATAAAATTGGACTGACCCCTGCCATTTATTGTCTTAGTAATAAATAAAACAGATAGACGATTAAAATTCCTTTACAACTTGGCTGCCCTTAATTTTAACAGGGGGGCTATACTGATGTTCTCATTCAACCCTGGGAATCTTCCTGCATCCAGGGTAACTTGCCAAAAAGTTCTTGGTATTCTAATTTAGTCACCCAGGTTCCTCCCCTAATGTCACCCTGTATCTGTTCGATCACAAAAAACAAAAATCTAGCTTCCCTGCACAACAAAGTGTGTTTGTATAATGTGTTCCTCTCATTAAGGGTCCTAATATCATAATAATATTTGTAAATTCATTTTATCAGTTTGCTCTTGGTTTTCCCAATGTAGAATGCTCCACATGGGTCACAGATAGCCAGATAAACTACCCCAGCTGTGTTACAATTGTAAAATGACCCAGCAATAAGTTCTCTACCCCTACTTTCAAGGCAGACCTTATCGCTGTTTAGAACACACGGACATTGTGAGCATGCCCCCACACTTGAAAGTACCTTTTCTCCTTCTATTAAATCCAGATGTAAAACTGCTACTTGGCTACCCTACCCATAATGCTCTACCTTCTCTGTAGCTTCCTCAGATCGAGTTTGCTGCCTTATAGCCTACAGACTAAAGAGAGATTGCAGATAGAAGAAGCAGATACTCAAACTAGGAACAGAAAGGTTCCTACACATTCCAAGTTACAAGGCTGGGGATGGTTGGGAGGGAAGGTGAGGAAGAATGAAAATGGACAACACAAATACCAAGTTATGGTAAGTACATAACTTCTAAACATGATGTTGTTCTTTTCATTCTTCCTTACTATTGGGTCAGAGTCCCTGGTTGCTCTACTTTTAGGTGGTCTCAAGGAAGGATATGCCGGAGCACTGCCGAACCAAAGGAATCTCTGCTTCTGGAAACAATATCCAATTTGTAATGTGCCACAAAAGTATGAGTCTTCGACCAAGTGGCTGCTACATAGATATCATTAATCTATGCTCTGGAGGAAAAAGCAAATGAAGTAGCAATAGATCTAGTGCAATGGGCTTTAGTAGAATGAGGCAACTGCAGACCATTTTTGGAATAGATGTGAAATATAGTCTGCAATCCATTTGGCCAAGGTAACTTTGCAGACTGCTTGGCCTAAGTGGTTCAGTGAAAAAGATAGAAATAGTTGGTCAGACTTCCTGTATTGGTTTGTTTTATGAAGATAGAATCATAATTGTCCATGAATATCTAGAAGATGTAAGACATATTTGCCTTTGTTAGAAAAGATTGGAAAGAAAACTGGTAACTGGATAGACTATTTAATATTAGATTCTGTGGCTACTTTAGGCATAAAAGAAAGGGTGGTACATAGGAATATTCTGTCTTTATAAAAAATGATGTAAGGTGGTTTAGATGATAAGGCCTGAAGTTTGGAAATACGTTTTGCTGACATAACAGCTGCCAAAAAGCTGGTCTTCCAAAACAGAAATTTCATGTCACAATCACTAGCTGGCTTGAAGGGCTTTTGAGTTAGGCCTTGAAGAATACCTGTGAGAGTCCAAGGTGGAGAAGGGTCTTTTATTGGGGATATAAGCAGAAAGACTCTTTCATGAATGCCTTGCATAGTCTTGATGTCGCAAGAGATCCAGAAAATTACCGGCATGAAAGTTCGATATAGCTGTGAGCGGAAGCTTTATAGTTGAAAAATAGTCCCTTCCTTGAAGAGAGAAGTAAGAAAAAGAAGGATGGCTAAAATCTATGCTGAAAAAGGATCCATGTTCTCTTTGGATGCCCAAATCACAAATCTTTTCCATTTGCTTCTGTAAACTTTTTTAGTAGAAACTTTCTGGGAAGCCAAGACAATGTCTCAAACCAGGGAAGCAGGCCTGGACCTTTGTACAATCACTGGAATTAGAGAAACCAAGCAGTCAGTCTGAGAGTGTATAGGCCAGGATGTTGACTCTTGGATGGATGAGATATGAGGTCCTGTCTGGGCTCCAGAACCCAGGGAGGATATTTCAGATGAGACCAAAGAAAGGGAAACCATATCTGACAAGGCCAGTAGAGGGCAATGGAGATCACTGAACTCTTCAGCCTTCTGGCTTTCTGCAAAAACTTCAGACTCAAAGGTAAAAGAGAAAAACCATAGAGAAGGCTCAGGGGCCAATCATCAACCAGAGCATCCCTTGAGGTCTCCCCCTGAGAGGGGGATCAGAGCAAAGTACTTGCTCCACTTGTTGTTTTGGGGTGAGGCAAACAAGTTGCAGTAAGGTAGGCCCCACAGCTGACTATCAAGTTCGCTACTGTTTGGTTGATGGACCACTCACAAGAGGTCAGAATGGAGCTGCTGTCTTTATCTGCTAGACTTTTGGCTCTCCACAGAATGTGTGTTGCAAGGAGAAAGTGGCCTGAAGATATAACCCATTCCCAAATCCTCATGGCCTCTCTCCACAATGGATATGAATGGGTTTCTCCTTGTTTGTTAAAATATCAGACTACTGACATGTTGTCTGTTTGAATTGCAATAGTCCCTGAAGGGATAATGCCTGAAAAGCTTGCAACATTAGGAAAACTGCTCTCATCTCCAGAATATAGATATGCAATCTGGTCTCTATGTGTGTACACGTACCTTGGACCATCTTGCCCTAGAAATGCCCTCCCACCCCAACTGGTAAGAGTCCATGGTCACAGTGGCTGTGGGAGAAGGAAGAATGAATGGTCTGCCTATAAACAGGTCATCCAAAAGAAGCCATCATTGCAGATGGTGTCTGCAGATCGGTGTAAGTCTGACTGGAATAGATACAGAGTGATAAAGAATAGACCATTGTCCACTGGAGAACTCACATAAAAAACCTCATTAATGGGACCAGAATGATGGCAGCTGCCACAGAACCCAGAGCTTGAAGAACTAATTTTGCAGGTGGAGATGGAAGATCTAGAATGACCTACAGATGGTTTCTCAGCATTTTTATGCAATAAAGGGGTAACAATGCCACTTGGTTTGTCATGTCTAGAAGAGCACCAATGAATTCCAGGTTTTGCACTGAGGTCAGGTTTGATTTGGCCAGGTTTATGGTGATGTCCTGGGATTCGAGATCTGGAACAAATAATCCCTGACCTGAATGAGATGATACCTTGTTGTAACAGTGAGAAGCGAGTCATCCAGATACAGAAATACATGGAATCATTTCAGTTTCAAGTGAGCTGTGACTACTGTCAAGCATTTGGTAAACACCCTGAGGGTTGTGGTGAGACCAAAGAGCAGAGCTCTGAATTGATAATGACTACTCCCAGCCTGAAGCACCGATAACTTCTGGAGTGTCTGTCTATTTTAATGTGATAGTACACATCTTGAAGGTCTATACAGCACATCCAATTGCCCTTGCACAGCAGTGGTAGGATGGATTAAACCATAACCATCCAGAACTTTGATTTCTTTACGTACAGGTTCAAAAGGCTTAGATCTAAAATGTCTCTCAGAGCCTCATTTTTCTTCAACACTAAAGGGAAGTGGGAGTAAGTTCCAAATCCCTTTTGTTCATCTGGAACCTCTTGAATGGCTCTTTTTAGCAGTAATTTTGAATCTCAAAAACTGCAAATGCCCTCTGACTGGGTAGAATATAGGGGAGTTTCCTTTCATTTTGTGGAGGTGGAGGGAAAAGGGAATGCAATAACCCCCTGGATATTATGCTTAGCACCCAGGCATTTCTTGTCAGATTGGTTCAAGTGCCTGGGTGCAGCAAAAAATGACCTCCATCTGCCTCTAAGAGTAGAGCAGTCAGGCAGTGCTTTAGGACCACTGGTAGGGCATCTCAGAAAAAGATTCACTGTAGCCCTGATTTTGTGGGCTCTCTCTGCCTCTGGGGTGTTGTCATCCATTATAACTTCCTCCTCTTCCTCTGGAAGAAAAATCTCCATGTTGATCTGGAAAAGTACTTGGGATCTTTGGAATCAGCCCTTCTTACCACCTCGCAGATTTCTAAATAAGGTATGCTGAGGGGTAGAAAACTTGATCCCCATGGCAGATAGGGTCTTGCCTTCCTGCTCATTGCAGGTTAATGTATCTTTGATTAATGGCCTGAACAACAAAGAGCCATCAAAGAGGGCATTCACGAATGACGCCTTGAAGGGTTCTGCAAAGTCACATAACTTAATCCAGGCATGTCTTCTGACAGCAATGCCTGAACTGGCTGCCTTTTAGGTGCCCTCTGCTGAATGGGAGGTAAGCCTCATGGAAGAATTAGTCACAGAAGTAAGAGTAGCCAGTTGGGGAGATACTTCCTTGAAGTCCTCTGTGAACATTGTCTCTGTAACAGAGTTGGTAAGCTCCTTGACCAAGTATCACTGCAACTGAGTAAAGTGTGCCAAGTAATTTTGAGCTCTCAGCGCAAAGGTAGCTGAGGCATAAATGTGCTTACCAAATCTGTCCATCACTCTGGGCTGCCTGTTTGGTGGATGGACAGAGGAGCTCTGCTCAGCCAACTCTTTTTTGGTTACTGCCACCACAACCATGGCATCGACAGGCACACACTTTAACCAGTGTGGTCTATCTGTAGGAGAGGACAAGAATTTATTGGGGTGCTTTGGAATGGGTTCAATAGTGTCCAGCTCCTTCCAGGCCTGGTAGGAAACTAATTCTATGAGTTTGTCTGCTGGAGGGATCACCCAAGACATATATGGGCCCATCCTAAAAGCCTCCAGAAAAACACAGACTCTTCAAAAGAAGAAGTTTGGGCAGACCAACCATCTCTTTGCCTAAGGATCTCTAAAATGGCTCTGAAGGAGATGTCTTCCATAGGTGATCTTGGGGATCCTTCTCCCTCATCAAAGTCCTTATCTTCGGTGAGAGACTCCATGGAGGAGTTTATGTGCCTCCTTTTGCATATCTTCTTATGATGACTCTCCTCCGTGGGATGTTCAGAGAAGGTATCAGAAGAAGTGGGGGCTTCTTCTGGGGGAAGATCTTGGAGGTTTCTCTGAGTGGGTTGATGTCAGACAGGCATGATGGATTCAGCAGTCAGATCCAAAGGAGGGTGACAAGGAGGACTAGAAAACAGAGAGGTTGGTTCTCTGTATGAGAAGAAAATGCTGGGTCTATATCTCTTCAGCAAAGTGGCAGTTCAGCAAACGGTATCTCATCGGAAATGCCATTCATCAAAATCCAATCTTGTGGGGGGCTGCACCCCCCCATACCCCACTAATTAAATATACCAACTCTGAGACTGCATTACAGTGATGAAAGGGCGAATTTCCCAATCTACACTGTACCATGATCTCAGTATAAACAGTTTGACGAACAGCATGTTCGATGTAAGTGAACCAAAAATGTCGCTCACTGAACTGAGTTTTCACTGAAGTGATATAGACCTGAAAATGCTTTCCACACCCTGGAAGGCCAACAGACCAGGTGAAACTCCCCGTCTCCCTCAGAGCCAAAGTTAAAGAGGAAGAGAGAACAGGAACAACAATGGATCTGAGGTCTCCAGACATAATCAGACCCAAGCTGTTTAGAAATGAAAGGCCAAGGGGAAGGGGCGGATCTGACAAGGTAGGAGTCAAACTCCTACCCCCCCCCCCCGGATTCAACACCAACATCTCAGATCGGAGACCCACAGTGATCCAATGAAATCAGAGCAGGGCTGGTCAAGGTAATCGGAGTTGAGGAAAGGAGTAGCCTAGGATCTGATGCAGACTCCCTCTGGTGTCTAAGATCCTAGGGTGTCCAAAATCATTGGACAAATCGGAGAAGGAAACTGAAACAGTTTAGTTGGAATTCTCACAGATCTGAGAGGGAACAGAGCTGGAAAACCCCCATCTGAATTTGAGCTTTGAGAAATTTCCATATCATCCTGTCCTTATCAAGATCCGATAAACTCCTAGAGGACCTGGAAGAGGTCACTGAAACAGGCCTAGGGTGTTTAGTTGGAGATACTGTGCTGATAGAAAATTCAGGCATTTGTGTCCTAGCCCTCAGATCCGAAGTCTTAGGATCTGATGTAGAAGTGGATGGCCTGGGGAGCTAAGAGCAAAGACAGATTTAGTCAGATCCAAGGAACACTAGGATGGTGGCTCTGAAGCAGCCCTCGAGGTTTTGTGAGGATGTTTCCTAGAGTCAGAAGACCCAGAATGAATCTTGGAAGAGGTTTGAGCTCCCTGGAAAAAAAAAGAGGAGGAAGCAGGCAAAAGTGTTCTGAGTATTAATGTGTTTCTGCAGTCAGCAATAACTCTAGGACTGAATCCCTCACAAATCTCACGAGCCAATTGCAGATCATCTGGGCCTAGGCAATACACACATTTAACATGCATGTCAGATTGGGGAATTTTGTACCCACAGCCTGAACAGCGCTTAAACCCTGCTGGTTTATCAGACATAATTGTCACACAGCAAACAAAGAAGCATTCCACACACACACAGCAAAAACCACAAGATACCAGCACATGCAACCAGGGCTATTAACACACCATACACTAGCTACTACAACTACCCAACTATTCTAACTACCTAGCCAAACAGAAGAAATATCCCACAACAAGTAATAAAACAAGTAAGAACAATTGAATAAACAACAAACTCTTCTTTACAAAAAAAAAAAAAATAACTAGAGAAAGGGGGGAGGTAACATGCCTAAAGAAAAAAATGACCCAGGGAAGACAGAGAGAGAGAGAGGGAGTGACAGGAAAAAGGCATCAATTCCTGATGCCTACAGTATCTAAACGGAGGAAAAGTAAAAGCAAACAAAGGACCTAAACCAAAAGGAAAAACTAACTTAGCTTTTTTTCTCATATAGAACAAAACAAAACTCGAAACCAAGGAACCACATCTGTACCTGGACGGCAGTTAATGAGATCTGGGGAAGCTATATAGAGGGTAGAGCATTATGGGTAGGGGGAGGATCTCAAGATAGGGATCCAAGTCTAAAGAAAAAAGTGGCTGAGTCAGATCTGAGAGTCGGATCTGTGACCCAATAGTGAAGAAGAATGAAAAGAACAGCATCAGATCCATATATTTTATACTTGAGCACATTTACATGAATCAGTGCAGTTTACTCAGTAAATGTTTAGGTAGTTAATTTCACTATAAGTACTACACTTCCAATAAATTTTATAATCTGCAGTTTAGCCATAAAATCCTCCTATATTGTAGAGGATGTAGATGGTGCAGGTTGAATACTGTGACATTTTATTCAGTATCAATGATACTAATTATTTCATGACAAGCTTCCAGTCCATTGTTTTTTCTTGGCTTCTGTTTTTTTTTGTGTGTTCATTTACAAAGACTAAGGCATTGCCACCTAAACAAATTGAATGTGTAGCAATGAAAAGAGGTATGCCCTGGACATTGTGATATGTAAGTTGGAACTTTAAACCATGATCCTTTAATAGTACAAATATCAACATCTTCCAAGTACAGGAAAGCATCTAGATTACCCAGGAACAGAGCTGTCAAGGAAAAATGCACATGGAGAAGGCATACAGGCAATTAGAAGTACAACTTACCTAAAGCCTAATGCAGACAGTTACATTTTGAAAGACTTCTTGATGACTGGTGGCACTGTCCAAGAAAAATAGATGATCAGCTGAGTACCTGAAAAAAGAAAGATAACCAAGGCCATTGCCAAACCAGGATGGATGACCATAACCTTATCCCGTTTGCAATGGACCACTCATAATGTAATCTAAGATGCATGGTAGGCTCTTGCCACAGCCCATGACTAAGGATAACGATGTCTTATTCTCCAGTCTTGGTTGACTTCATCAAAGATGCCCCCAGGAGCCTGAGACGGGAGACAACATTACAGATGCAGAATCTGCTGAAGTGCTGATATCAGCCACAACTCCAAATCACCTGGTGTCATGAGAAGTTATCCAGAATATGTAGGGGAGTCCCACAAAGACTATGCTTATGGTGGGATAGTATCATGGCAATTTTGTACTGATACTGACATGTGATAAATATGTTTTTTTTTTTGTGTTGTGTATAGTGGAAATTTCACAGTACAGTGAAGGTCAAGAGATTACTACTGTGAAATGGAAGCTTGTATCAGGGATCTCATTACTGACTACAGATTTTTGCGTTTTGGTACTGAATTAATGAACATCGCCAGTGCTACAACCATAGTACAGTGCATTATTATTTGATATTCAGAGTACATTAATAAACTGGTAACAGCCAAATATATTTATTTTTTGTTTAAACAATTGTGCCTTATACTGGGTTGCTTAAAATGAAATATAGCATTTAATGCTATTCTACACACTTGTGGACATGGTTCTGGATGGGTATATCTTCTGTAACAAACAGTAAACAAATGTCAGGCAGTAACTTCAGTTGTATACATTTTTTTTTATTTTATTAAAGTGCAAAAACCGATAATTCAAACATAAAATTTAAGAAAAAATATATTTATTATTGCAAAAGATTAGCTTCCAGAATGAAATGTTCAGATTGTGAATGCCGTGCTGTAGAGCTTGTTGCGATAGACAATTCTTATAAGGTAATGTCCAAGGCTGATCAATTCTTATCTGCAGTAGTAGGAACAGTTATCTGGGCCATGCAGAAATAATGAGAATTATTTTGATTTGTCTTGCTTGACCTGCAGAAGTACTTTCTGTGTCAGAAGAAGAAGGGAAAAACACATTAAGAAATTCTGCATCCGGTGATGGGAAAGGAATCTACCTTCTAAGCTGTTCTGTGTGGAATTAGAGAGAAAAATCTTTGAATATGATTGCTGAGATGTGAGGCAATAGATCTACTTCTGGTTAATCATCCTTCAGCAAAAAATCTTTTGAACTGTGTCTAGATGTAACTCAATTGTGAGCTCGATTTCTGTTCAAGAATTCAAACCAGTAATTCTGATGAATGAAGGCTGTAGTGAAGGTCCCATTTCCAGGGTTGAATTCTGGCTATGTTGCTGGTATCATCCAATCCTGAAAACAATATAAAAAAACAGTTTTATTATAAGAAATACTGACATGCACTGCTGCCGGTTTTGTTGGAACACAAATAGCATCTTCAGTCAGCCAAGGAAGTGTTTGCAGATTGTTTCAGAAAGTCATATAGCTATATAGGATAAAGGCATAAAAAGCACAAAAACAGGGAATACAAATTACCATTTAATTATATGTAAATCAGGAAGTACAGTCTACTGAGTATCTAATGGTATGTAAACAAGGAAAAGGAAAAGCAGGTCATGAGTCATAATTTTCAGGCATGATGTGGTCTAGCTCTTTGCATCTGAGTATAAAGGCAAACAGCATGCTAGCAGAAGCAGTAACTTTTTGCAGCAGGATCTCATTAGCTCAACCTGCAGTCGCCCAGGTTCATAATGTGGCTGTACATGCCATAGAGGGTGTTACCAGCATGGATTACTGCCATCAGCTCACAGACTAATAGAAATAGGTCTGTGAATGGATCCAAGCATTTCTGAGGTGTTATCTAGGCTTCCTTGATTGTGAGAAGGAAACTACCAGGTATGTATTCTGCCTGCTCCAGTGAAACTTGAGTGTTTAATTTTACTTATGGCAGCAGTTATAGTGTATGTGGTTATGCAGAGGATGTTTCCATAGCATTCTGAAATATTTATTTGTGTATTGTGATGTTGTTGGGTGTTAGGGGTAAATTGGGGTGTTGAGGGTTGGCATAATGGTTAAAGTGTTTACTTTACAAACAAAAGGAATACCATTTGATTCTCACCTTTGTGGGAAATGGGCAACACTTCAAATGGCCTGCAGGGGCAGCTAGCCAAGTACTGAACTATGTAAAATGTTTGCATTATGGTATTCTGCATGTATATTTGCTACATGCTGTGGCTGGGTGATCATTTGGTTGTTTATTTGCAAAGCATCCCCTTCAGTTTTCTGATGAAATAAAACAATATAGCTTTCAAGACAAAGGTGAGATTATAGTCAGATCTGGAAGTTTTGATAAGGATAAACCTGAAGTTGTTTGTGCACTTTATTTAATTTTGACTTATTTAGATGACTACAGCAATTTATTTTTGCTTCTAGCAATAATAATTTTTCTATTAGACATCTTGTTAACTTTGATTCCACAAGTTTTGTGTGCATGTGTGTCTTACTGGTTTACTTTCCTGAAATCAGAAGTTAAGCAGCAAGCAATGATTAACAGAAAGGTGGGCATTATAGGGATATAACAGACTACCCAGTGGTATTGCGAGGTTCAACACTCCAAGTGTTGTACCTCCACACTCCTAGAATGTCCATTATTTCCATGTAATGCCCACCTAGAGGTTACTGTTGTGCTTAGAAAGTGGGTTATATGTTAAAACGTTTTCTATTTTCTTATTAGTATATACATTTTTATATATTTTTGCTACAAAATAGTTCCTTCACCTATTATTTCATAGCTGCTCTAGAATATGTGATTGTTTTTGAACATATGCTATATCCAAATAAACATATTAATTTATTTAAATTTGTTTACTGGGGTGGAACACTGATCAAACAATGACCAACTACAGTCAAAGCCTGGGTTATGTCATAATGTAACAAAACAATGTACTGTATACTAAAAACAATGGTTTACATTTATGAATAAACAAAAAAATATGACAAAGAATATATAGATAGAAAATGTAACAAACCAAACATAAGTACACTTATATACCTGGAATAGAAAAGGGGAGAAATAAAATTAAAGGAGGAGATATGATGGAGATATGAGAAGAAGTTGCTAGGTTAGGAAAGCTAACAGAGGCCAGTGACATCAAATAGAAGATTTGATTATGTATAGTGGATTTAGAGCAGTAATGGGGTGATAAGCTGAATCACAGTTTAGAATGAGTTAATCAAGTGGATTGGGTATATGGAAGGTAAATGTTCTACACATCTGGATATTAGTTTAAGGGACATGTCCTTAAGACAGCTGCATTCAAACTATTTAGTAAAAATTGTTTGAACTGCAGTCTAAACAGGGTTTTGTGTGATCAATTAAATCAGAAGGAAGTGACAGCCATAGTTTTGGGGCTAGTAGAGAGAAGCAATGACTAGTAGAGTACAGTTTGAGAGAAGGGGATTGTAGGGAAGGATCAGATCTGGCTTGATGTCTTAGGTCATAGTTTGACTGGCAGTAAAAAGTATGAAAAGAGGAGGAAAGGGATGTCAAGTTTGAGTATTGTGAAAAGTAAGGAACTAAGAAGAAGATTTGATATACCCTGTACCTGAAGCCAGTTAGCTTTTGAAAGAGTAAGGCAGTGGTGTTCATTTCATGGTGAGTTGGATATGAACTGACATATTTTATTGGAGAGGGTCTACATGGTGGCAGTGTTTCAGAGAAAACTCAAAGCAAACAAGGGGAAATCATACTCAAGTTGGGCAAGGAGGATGCCTTTTCCTATATCAATCCTTGGTGAATGTGAGAGGAACAGAGATATTTTGTTGATTTCAAAGAGTAGACGGCTGATTTTGGCACTTAGCTTTTCTAAGGAATTTGACTTTCCAAATGATAAGATAATACATGTTTTTGGAATTTAGCTTTAGTTTATGAGTCTGCTGTCAGTTATTTGTTTGGGACAAGCTTTTCTGTAGGATGGCTGAGTCTTTTGAGGATTCAAATCACTGCTCCTAGCTTGCAGTCATCTGCAAACATAGCCAGAGCATTTTGGTATTGGCTTTTACTTCAGAGAAGTAGAAGATGAACAGAACAAGTCCTAACACCAAACTCTAAGGGACTCCACTGGTGATTGCTCTTTTTGTGGAGGTGGCTTCCCCTTTTTTAATCTCTTGTATTTTATCTGTGAGCCAGTTGGCAATCCAGTGGGTGAAAAAGGGCTTTATTCCTAGTTTATTAACTTTTTCTATGATCCCTGACTCGGGGATTGTGTCAAAAACCCTGGTCAGATTGAGGTAGGCAGTGTCTACCATTAACATTTGTCCATTGCTTTGATCTTTCCAAAAATGCACACCAGGTTGAATAAGCATGACCTGACTTTAACAAATTCAGACAGAGATGGGTCCAGTGTTTGGAAGTTCTTTTTTCCCTTATTGATGAGTACCATGATAATTCTTTCTATGGCTTTGCATATCAAGCTTGTCAGACTTATTGGTCTGTAATGCTTGGATCCATTGTAGGCCCTTCTGTATGCAGGGGAATAACTGTTGCTGTTCTCCATTCACTTGATACAAACCCAATATGGAGGCTAAGGCTGAACAGTGTTGTTAGAGGTGTGGCTAAATTGTGCTTCATGCTATTTAAGATACATCACAGGATATTGTCCGGACTAACTGACATTTTTTTGCTTTTGATAATACTTTCAGGACTTGGTCTTCTATGATTGGTGAAGGCAAGTCATTTTCTGACAGGAGAGGGGTAAAGTTTGAGTTGAATTTATTACTAATAGGTTAGGTATATCTTTAGCTTCAGTGTAGGTATCGTTTTCATTCAGGTAAACATATTGTTGTGTTGTGCTCCTGAGATTATGAACATAACTGAAAAAGGCCTTGTGATTGCCCCTTGTTTGGGTGACTATATTCATTTACAACTTGACTTTGGTAAATCTAAGCACCAGAGTTACTTGTTTAATTTAATGAAGAGGGCTCTGTCATTCTGTGAATTGCTCTTCTTACTTTTTGCCAATAATCTCTTCCTTTTATTGTAAAGTGTGTTACAGTTCCAGCAGGGGGGTTGTTTTTGTGGTATCCCCTTCACTTGTTTCTGTTGCTTATAGCTAAATCTATACAGTTATTTACATGCTGGCATAGTTTAGTTGCATATGTTTCCACATACTTAGTAGAGGTTTGGTGGGGATCTGAAGCTTCCCGCTGTATCTCTTAGGAATAGGCAGTTTGTCATGGAGAAATTTTTAAACAGGGATGGAAGTGTTTCCTGGATTAATTTTATTTCAAAGGAGACAATTTTATGGCCAAACCAAACAAGTGACAAAAAGCAAGGGATGCCCCTGTATTAGTAAGAACAAGATCTAGGATATTATTCACCCTAGTGCTTCAGGGCATTTGTATTGATAAAGTCCAGGTACCACTGTGCTTGTGCACTATTAATAGGTTTCCCAGTCTAAAACTAGATAATTTAGATCATCCATGAACATGGTATTGAGTTTACTATTGAGTGGCTCTAGTTCTTGTAGACAGGCATTGTTGCATTCTTGGGTCAAATAATGAGTTCTGTTGCAGACAATATGTGGCAAGGGACCTTTCTGATGGTGATTTGGACATAAATAAGCTCTTAAGCATCATGCTGCTTGAGCAGCCTTGACGAGAGTCTTCTGAATGAAGATTGAGATAGCTCCACCTTATTTCCCTCCTGCAGCAGTGGCTGGTCTAAAAGTGTGGAAGACATTATAGTCCTGTGCAGCCACAGTACTCTCCAATACTTTAAACCATGTCTCAGTACACAGACATCTACTTCATCTAGAATGACGAGCACTAGTAGGGAGTGAAGTTTCATGTTCAGGCTCCTAACATAGATCAATAACACCTTCATATTTTCCTTTGCTTATGTCATTATACTGGCAGTTACATCTTGTTGGCATTGCGAAAAAAGGCACTATCTGGGATAGATAGATAATGCCTTTGTCAATATCTGAAAGCCTAGAGAGGTGACATGCAGGCTATCCCTGATGAACCACCATGATGTGTCGATCATGTCATCCCTGGCTGACAAATATTGCACCCCTTTAGAATGATACCAAAAACTAAACCAATTACTGAAGTCAATTATTTTTTGCTTATATTGCAACATCATCCTTACAGAAGGTAGAATGCTGCTCAATACTAAACTCATACCTGCCTGGGACACAGTCTGAGAGCTCCATCATCTCTCTTTTCATATAGTCAAAGGATATACATTTCAAGTTGTTGACATCCACATGTACTACAACAGAGTCATACTGCTACTTGTTGTTTAAGGACTTGACTGTGAGTGTGATCTGACAAATCCTGTCTCCAGACAGACAGCTAACCCTTCACTCTTTCCTTGCACAGCATGGTAAGAGGTACATCTGTATGTCTTTCAGTGGAGTTACACATTAACTAGACTATTTTGTATAGTGGATACCTACCTTATGGGCTTAGCATTCATGACTCTGAGACTCTTATCAGCTGTGTGAGGAGGGAGGCTTAAGAGGCAGACAGTGTTGCTAAGGTTTATTTGTTCTTGCACTGCATTTTGGAGGTCTTTGAGGTTTAGACAAGTTAATCTTTTCTGATTAATTACAACTGAAGAAAATGAAACTGAAAATTTCCTTCTGAGAGGTATAGTATGGTAAATGTTGGAGCACAGTACTAAGCAGGTGCATGATGATTTTTGCTGATATCTTCCCTTATTTCTTGATCCCAGACTGGAAGGATCATTTTTCTCTACGCTGTCAGTTGTACTGCTAGAAAAAATATATTCTTCCTGTAAAATGCAGTTTTACTTGTAGGGAAATTCTGGGAATTAAGATACAGGGCTCAAAATAGAGCCTTAAAAGAAGAAACAGTTTTAACCTTTCTTGTCCTAAATATATAATCTACTGACCGACCAAATAATCTTAAGTTACAGGTGTATTGGAAACTGGCCTTAACATACTTTGAGTTTATCTGTGCAGAAGCCAAGCATTTTTTTTCAAGACATTTTTCTTTAATTATAAATTGTTTTTTAGAACACCTCTATCAAATTATCTCTTAAGGACATACATTAACAGAAAAGAAAACAAACCATATTAACATTTTTTTTCTTTTGCATAAATTATATATCAATATATTTTCTTTCTATCTTTATAAATACCATCAGCTCAACATTCAAGAATATGCTCATTTCCTCCCTTACCTTAAACCCCACGCCTCCTCCTCATGAACATTATTCTGCATTAACTGTTCCCATAATTTCCATTTATTTCTATGTAATTTGCTCCTTTCCTTTTCTAAAGATCCCTCTTCCAGTTCCTTCATCTTTCTCATAATACTAAATACTTTGAAACCCAGAGCTGTTGGACATGCTCCACTTAAAGAAATCCCAATCCCTCCGAGCTACATGCTCTAGGGACCTAAACCTTGTCACCACAATAAACAGAACATGCTGGAGGGATAGATTCCTGTCCCAGAGACTTCCCATACTCTGGAACAGACTACCTATCTTTGTCAAACAGAGCTCCTCATTAACACTATTCAAGAAAAATCTTGATGCAATTGGATGGGTAATAGGAAATTCACCCCGGGGATCACTTCTGTGGTTCTGCTTGACAGGGGCACAGGAAAATAATTTTCTTGGGTGGCAAAAGCCAGGGTACCTTTTTGGCTAGGCTTGTATAAGCCCTAGGGCCAATAGCCTAGTACCTACCTATGAGCCTATGAACCTATGAACCTATGAATACAGCTGAATTCGGCCAAGATTCAATAATGCCTACACTAAGTGTACATTAAGGGTACACTGTTCTGAGTGAACAGACAACACAAACATAATTCAAACCTTCTTCCTCCTAATTTTAGTTTTCCTACTGATATTCTTGCAGCTTTAAATGTTGACAGGGATTCATAAAGTTACCACAAAGTGTAGACTACATATCCACTTAGTGCAATCTTTCTGAGTGACTAGAAAGCTCAAAAATGTGATAAGAATTTTATTGAATATATATCGTGTACACTCAGTGTACACTTAGTGTAGGCTTTATTGAATCTGGCCCCTTGGTTTAGATTTTGATTTCATTTTCTTTTAAGTGATTTTTTTTCACCGCTAACAGAATTAAACTTAACAGGGCTTTACTTTGTCTAGGCAACTCAGATCCTGTGTCCCAGTTCAATAGAAGCATCTCCTTAATTGCATCCATTTTTTTTCACCCATTTTTGACAGAGTACTCTTAAGGGAATTTTTAAAATCTGCTAACTCATTACATTCTAGAAACATATGTTCCCAGTTACCTCTTTCAACTCCCATCACACCCGCAGCATTTTCTATCTACCTAAGGAAAAAATTATTGAAATCTACTTGGGTTATAAAAATAGCTATGCAAGTACTTACAAGCAAAAATCCTAAATCATCTTGACTTTGTTTCATACTTATGTCCTTCTATTGTTCCCTCATAAATTGCTTTTCCAGTGTCTTCCAAATCTTTTCTAACCTCCTCTGATTGATTCTTATAGTTATCAATCAATATTTTATATGCCCTACTAATTATCTTTTTTTTAGCAACAAGTTTTGTTCTAGAGTCAACTAAAAACTCTACTAGAGCAGGTCTTCCATTTAGGATTCCCTTATCCCATTCTCTTTGCCTGTACTCTGATAACAATCCTTGGTAGGGAAGGCAGCCTCTAACCTGCAGTCCAAACATCTTCCTGGCCTCATCCCACTCTATTACCTTTGTCTCTCTAGTTATTTGCTCCAAATACCTTGATTTGTTTTGCAGTTTTCTCCAGTACATTTCAGGCTCTTCTTGACTATTTCATGTACCACAACTTGCAGTCATCCACTATTAGCAAAATCTACTTTCTCCAGTCTCCTGTTAGCTTAGTTCTTAGAATACTTTCTGCAACTTTGTGGACATAATAAATGCTTGTAAGTGCTTGCATAGCTTATCTTGTTAATGATCTGCTTTCAAAATCACACATTTCCTGAACTTCCCCCTTGCTTCATCATCACCACTTTCCACTTTGAATTATAATCTCATGTTTGTGTTATGTATATAAGCCTTAACTGTGTAGCTCTAAAATATCCCATCACATCAGATAATCCTAAACTAACTTTTTCTATTGATCAATTTATTTCACTTACCTCTTGCCTTCTTTCCATTTTTCTATGTAATTTGCCACTTTCCTTTTCTAAAGATCCCTCTTTCTGTTCTTTTATTTTTTTCCATAATATTCAGTACTTCAACTCTTTATTAATTATTGTCCACAACTTCTCCTCTAGTTGATAAAAGTATGCCCAACCCATATATAAAAGTAAAAAGACTAAAAAAATGTTACTGCTTATATCTTACTATCTATATTTATAAACAACAGCTTTCAGTTTCTCAGTGTTTGTATTATCTTTTCCCACATATCCTTAGCTGCCATAGAAGAAGCCTTTTAATCCATGCTCCTAAATATTTAATTTTATTGTGTCCCCATAAATATGGGCATTGCTGAACCAATTCATGTGTGGGTACATTATTTAAGGCTATACCCTTTGATTTAGCTTCATTAATTTTATATCCTGAAAGGACTTGAAACTGTCTCAAAATGTTCCATAACACCGAGGTGCCCTTTTTTGGATTTGTCATGTACAAAATAATGTCATCTGCAAATCAAGCCAACTTTTTTTTGATTACCATATCAATTATATCCTTGAATTTCTGAGTCTCTTATTTTTTTGCCAATAGCTTTAAATATAAAGCAAATAACAAAGGGGAAAAAGGACACCCCTGCCTGGTTCCTCTGTTCCAACACATCGTATCACACAGGAACCCTCTCACTTTAATTTTTTGCCTCATCAAGCATTCCTTCTTAAGATTACATCAGACATGGTAGTTCAGAAAAGTGGCCCGCTTTTAACAGGCATCTGTATTTATCAGTGTTTGTATACAATTTCTCCATTTTGTCCTACACATTCCTGAATTTGTTCTATAAAGTAACTTTGTTACAGTACAATATGAAACAGGTAGTTCAGCTCTAATTGTTGGACTACTAAAAGTGCATTTATTTATTTACTTACATTTTTATTTATTAAAGTATCTGGTCAGTAGTCTGTTTTCTTTGGTAAAATGTAGAAAAGCTAGGAGAATAGATGTTACACATTGAGAAGAGGCAGAGAGACAGAGAAATAACTTCAGGATATGCTTTATGGCAGTGGTGCAAGTCAGGTCTATCTTTAAGGCATATGCACAGTTTGTCAGGCTTTTGGGAGCTGAAGTTCTGCATTAGTGAAATCACTTTCATTGGGTCTCTGAACTGAGGAAATGAAGACAGCACTGCACACATAGATTATGGAAGTCTTTTCATTTATCTGAGTCTTGATAGGATAAGATGGTAAGATGTCACAAGACCAAAAAAAAAGAAAAAAGAAAAATTTCCACTGCAATTACTGAATCTGAAAAGGCAATGATCTCAAATGATCGCAGTGAATTAGCCTGAATATCACGTGGCTATGTCCCTGTGGTACGACTCTTGACTCATAGGGAATCTTTTTTTATCTACCTAATGCAGAAATCTGCTGAAAATAAAGATAAATGTGTCTTTTTCCCTCTTGCACTTACCAGGTACTTCATGCAAAAGGTACAGGTGAAGGATATATGTACATAGGTCTTGCTGCTAATCTTTGATAGCCCAATGAATCACTAGTGGGCCAATTCCAAGATAGCTACTTAAGCCAGAAGCTTTGGACAAGCATAAAAATATCATTTTTCCCATAAAAAGAAATAGAGATTGGAAAGCAACAGCAGTTAAGCAGACAAATGCAGTTATTTCAAACCACAGTTTATGAAGAAACATTACTGGCTTTTCAAAAAGTTAAAGTAAATGGCTGAAGATGCAGCTTCACTAGAAGCTGCAAGGGACCAAAGGGACCAACAGAAAGCTGAAACTGACACAATAAGAAGCAGGATCAATTGGTGAAATGGAGAGACAGTAAGAGCTGTGATATGAAAAGAGCTAGTGGAAGTGAATGCAAGAGTTTAGGAAATGCAAAAACAGTTGATCTGGTTTCACATCAGTTTAGATGATCTGGAAAACAAATCACAGCAATTACATACTTGAATAATGGGAATTGCATAAAGCATGCTGTGACATCCCCATTCTGGGCCAGTAATCAAGGAGCCTGAATCCTCACTACTGACACTAGAGAGGGACTTTCACTTGGAACAAAAATACATACACACAGTATTTCCAGATGCAGATCTCTGCATCAAGCACAATTCCCTTATGAGCACACAGGGAACACACTCAGTCCAGGGGTTGGTTCTCTCTCTCTCTCTCTCTCTCTCTCTCTCTCTCTCTCCCCCCAGATCCCCAATAAGACTACCCACTGGCACAGCTATAGAGCTGAGTCCTCAATCAAGTGTCCAAGACAAGTTCTCCGCCACTCTCTCTGTGAAACCAGTGCTTCATGTCCCTGCTCTAAGCAGCTGACACACACTCTTTGAGATTTCATTTTCATACACACAGAAACACACACACACACACAGAAAAGGCTGGCATGGATTTACTAGCTATGCCCCATCTGCCCAGGCTATAAGGTAGTTACTGCCACCAGACACTCCAAAGGCATCTACTCTAAGGCTCTTACAAGGGTACCCAATTTTACTGAGTGAAATTAATATTAATAGAAATGATAGTGTTTGGCCAGTGCAGTAAGGCTTTCAGGAGTGGTCCCAGTGTCACCAAATAGATATGAGTACTCTCAAAGGTTAAAATATTCTCTAAAGGAGAATCCACAATGAAAAGTTTTAAATATATTTAATAAAAAATAATAAAAGAACACGAAAATACAGAATATCTATTTACAATAAACACCAGAGTTTCAATCACAGGAACTATTAAAATAACACAAATGAAAAGATTCACACAGATACAGAAAAACAGTACTTAACTAACTTCGCTGTATTTTCCTCATTGATCTAAAGAATTACTATTCCCTGGTTCACTTGCTAGAGTAAGGCAAGATGAAGTAGGTGAGGTTACAAATACAGACTGCTCTGAGACTTCAGGCTCAGCTAGTATTAAAACATTATTATAGTGATGGATTACAGAATGACATCACATATGTCATCTGACATCTGGTTCCCATGCACCCCCCATTGCTAGAAACTGCCAGGATCTAGCACCTATGTGTCAATAATATACAGGAGAGCCTTGCTAAGATCTGCTGCAGCTCCTGGAAGTCATAAAAAAATTTATAACCTCCACCCTTCCAGAGTAGCAATTAGTTCACCCCAATGACAATGCAGGAAGCTTCCTAGTACATACTTTTTTGTCTCTGGCTGCATTGAGAACTGTAAGATACAATCTTTAGGGCCTAAATTAAGCAATTTAATGTATTACTATTTTCCAAAGTCAGGTGGATTGAGATTAAACTCTTCTCAGTACCCTATGTTAAAGCATATACATTTAAACAGTTACAATAATACATTTCGTCATTTTCCAGCAGGACACACTGTTGATACATTTTTAACACAAGCAACATTACACATACATTTTCAACACAAGCATCTGTACAAATCAGTTTGATATTCAAATAACATATAATTCTTTACTAAATTCCAGCTGGCATATGTTACACATTCACTGCCCTACTCTTCCTGGAATAGCTGGCAATACCTCACATCATCACACATGGCTAATGCAGAAACAAGTTATATTTTTAGTATAACAATGGATCCTTTTTATCCTAGTCTATCCAATATGACTGATAGGACTGGAGTTGCTTTAGACCTTATCCAGTCATTTGCCAGTGCTCTCTTCCTAGAACTTAAACATTGCCCTCCCATAATGCTCTGCACCACATCTAGCCTCACATCAAGTTTGCCTACTGCATTAAAACATTAAGGTATGCCATTTTTAGAAAAATTAATGGGGGATGTAAGGCCTGAAGTCATATCAGACAGACTTGAATGAAAAGGATCCATCATTATAGCAAATATATAACTTTCATGTCCATTTCATTCATCTGTCTGGTCTAACAGATGGGACGGAATCCCAAGCTATCTTATTTCTCGGGCGGCATTATGACAAGATAGCCTTTGGGGTAACAGCCCCAGCGAAAGATCTTGAAATTACATCTAATTTATAATTTCTGACAAATGTATGCAAAGTAGACTATGTAGTTCCCACACATATTTCCTCTACTGTAGAATTCTTGAAAAAGGCAGCAGATGTAGCTCTTGATTGGTGGAACAAACACTTGGCCTCCAAAAGAGAGTCTCTTTCTCATCTGCATAAACAAATGCTATGCAGCCAGATAAGCATTTTGATAGGGTTTGTGTAGAAACTTTAATTTCAAGTTTGTTAGTGCAAAGGAAATGAACAACAGGGTACCTCTTCTGATGGCTTTGGTTCTATACAAACAGAATTGGAGATAATGGAGAGCATCCAGTGTGTAAAACAAGTATTCTTCTCAATTCGTATGATTAGGGAAAAATATAGGCAAATGAGTGGGCTGATTTAGGTTGAACTCTGTGGCCACACTGGAAATAAAAAGTATTTGTTCTTAGGGAAACTAACTTTGTGCAATAATAGGTAGGGTACCAGAGAAGGCAAGGCATGAAGTTCTGAGATTCTCCTAGAAGTGATAACCACTATGAAAAGTGATTTCCAAGATAGAAATTTTAAATATACTGAAAATATTAACTCAAAGGGAGACTTTGTAAATGCCTCAAAAACAAAATTCAGATCTCATAGAGATGTGGGGTCCTTTATTGTGAGGGCAGAGAGTAAACATTCCCTGGAGAAAAATCTTGCAAAGTTTGTTAGAAGTCAGGAAATTAATTTGAAAGCCACAATGGTAGTTAGAAATGGAGGCCAGTTACACTGATTGTAGAGAAACTGGATTCCTGCTCATATAAGCATGGAACTTGTGAGGAAGCCCCAAATAGAGAACCTTTTCCATTTAGTTTTGTATACATTTTTGAGTTTACTGTCTCTGGGAGGCACAGAAGATATAAACTGTCTTTGAAGGAGAAGTATCCCTGGCCAGTACTGGAACTGTAGATACAACATGGTAAATATGAAACTGGAAAAGTCCAGATGAGGTTGGCAGGATGGGATAAAAAATAGTTCTGGTTGCCATGGAGACTATTACAGGTGAGGCCTTAGCAGGGGAAACAAGGTCTATCTGGGCCAAGAGGGGGCAATAAATAGGGTCTATATTTGCTATTCGGAGAGTCAAAAGAGCGAATGCTCTTTCGTCAACTGCTAATATGTGAAAACACACAATGTCAACTGGCCAGAACAGTGATTTTTTCCCCTGGGAAAAAAAAATCGCTGGGCCATTGTTGGCACTTTGCCGTTTCTTCCACTGTGGTGTGATCTCAGAGTTGGTATATTTAAGTATGGGGGTTGTGGTGGGCACAGCCCCCCATGGCAGGGGGGCACATCCCCCCATATCGGGGGGTGTGGTGGGAAAAGCTCCCCACTTTATTTTGTTTGTGTATTTGCTTTTTTTGTTGTTTTGTTTTTTTTTGTTTTTGTTTTTTTTTTTGAGCAGGGTTTTTTTTTCCCTGGGAAAAAAAATTGCTGTTCCGTACAGTCAACATTGTGTGTTTTCACATATTAGCAGTCGATGAAAGAGCATTCGCTCTTTTGACACTTCGACTAGCTAATATAGACCCAATAAAAATGACTGCAGATTTGCAAGGTAACACTTTCTGTAGAAATTTGGGAATGAGATGGAGTGGTGGGAAGGAATAAAGTAAATCAGGGGCCACTGACAGGCAAGAGTGTCCCTTAGAATCTGTTCCACTGGGGGAAATAGGGCAAAGTAGTTGCTGCATTTTGTACTGGTTGGAGTTACAAAGGGATCACAGCAGAGTGTGTCCCAGTGGCTTAAGTATGAGTCATTAATGGATTGAGGGACCATTCACGAGGCATCAAAATAGTCCTGCTGAGCTTGGCTGCAAGACAGTTGGACTTCCCTGGAATATTCATTGTTAATAGAAAGCAATGTGAAGCCAATGCCCAATGCACACCATCATTGCTTCTCTGCAATGGGATAGGACTTGGTTCCTCTCTGCTTGCTGATGTACTAAACTACTGTAAGGTCTGTTTATATAGAGAGATCACTCTCTGGGGAAGGAGGTCTTTGGGATCCCTGAAATGTTAGAAGGACCTCTCTCATTTCCAGAACATTGATTTGAAGACTGGCCTCTGTGTCCATATGCCTTAGACCATCCTCCCCTCAAAATGCCCTCCCCCTACTCCACAGAGGAGATGTGTTATGGTAACTACTGCTACAGGGGGAGGTAAAAGGAAGGGATGGCCATGCAAGAGATTTGCCCAGATTAGTCACTAATTCAAATGTGTTTTGCATGATGGAGTTAACAGGATTGATGGGGGGGGGGGTCTGTTAGCTATGACCACTGGGAATAAAGTAACCACTGAAAAAGTCTCATGTGTAGGTGGGCATGAAAGACCACTGTCAGGAAAGATGCCATGAGACCTAGACCTTTCAGAATCAATGCAGTTGGAGGACACTGCTTCTGCAATAGTAAATATACCATTGAGCTGATAATTTGTAGTCTTTGTGCTGGAAGACTGACAATGCAACTTTTTGTATTTATGTAGCAGCCAATGAACTTTACGTATAGCAGTTAGTGTCAAAAATCATGCGTCCACCAAACTCAGAACATAAAGAGATAGAAAAAGCAGTCTTTGGCTGACACAGTAAGGACTCCAAGCTCGCTGCAGTGAAGAGCCAATCATCCAGATAGGGAAACACACATATCCCTTTAAACTGTAGGTGAGCTGTGACCATTGCCACATATTTGAACATATTGGGAGGGTATGGTGAGACCAAAGGGCGGAGTTCCGGACTGATAGTGAGTGGCTGCTAGCCATAAGATAAGATACCTCCTGGATTCTTTGGCAGTTTTTATGTGGAGATAAACATCCTGGAGGTCTGTGGAACACATCTAATCATCCTTTGTTAAATTCTTCCGGGAGTTCCTTCTTGGTTATTGCTGCAATGGTCAAGGATTCCATCAGGGAATCTTTTGACCAGAACTGCCTATCCTTAGGAGTGTGCAATATTTTGTCAGACATTTTGGGGTATGACTTCTGTACAGTCAGGTTCCTGTAATGCCCTCCTAGTGACCAAATCCATAAGAATGTCCATAGGAAGGACCACCAAAGAGGTAGATGCAGCAGAGCCATATGCCTCAAATATCATTTGCTTGCCCTGAGAGCTTGGTTTGGTGAGCTAGGATCCTTTCTGTCTAATTAGCTCTAGGATCATAACAAATGAGGCATATTCAAGAGAAGATTTTAAGGAATCCATTCAATTCTTTAAGTCTATGTCTGAGGTGGGAGACTCCTTTGAGGAGTCAACATGTCTCCTCTTCCAGGAAATGTCCAGTTGTGTCTGATCTAAATCCACTTATGAGTCAGTAAGCTTTTCTTTGAGGGCATCCAATCTGCTCTGTCTCTGGAAGTCAAGAAATGGGGGGTTAGAAACAGGTATGTGGGCATCTGAGGATGTAGCTGGCACTGAAGGAATCTCAGTAGAACATCTCGATGGAGACACTATTATTCTCTCTATGACTTTGAATGCAAATCAAAAAATCCATCAGTACCTGGGAGTCTAACTTGGAAGCCAAGCCATCCACAACTGAAGCAGTATTGACTGGTGCAGTCAAATACCTGAACTGAGGAGCCAGATAAGTCCAAAACAGAGACAGTTGCCAATAACTCAAACAATGAAGACTCAGACACTGAAAAAGGTCCCTCACGGGTTGGAGCTAAAGATGGTAAGAAAGACCCAGCATTGAGCTGTCAGAGCTTGGACCCACTCAACCCCAAAGGCCTTGGTGTCAAGTGTTGGGGTCAAGTGAACAGGATGCACAGAAATCAGAACCAAATGAGAGGGTATCAGATCTGATGTTACAGGGTCTGGGAGCCAAACTGTCTCTGAAACCACTAATGCAGAGGCAAGCACCAAGGAGGAGCTAGTAATGTAGAAAGAGAGTCCAACTCAATCTGCTCTAGTTACAGATGGGAATGGGATGATGCCCAGCTCCAGCTGAGTCATAACAGATGTCATCATCATGGGCTCCCATCTGGTTTCATTTGTATTCTTGAAGGACTTAAAGGATCTTACAGAAGCTGGTGAAGAAGAGCTCAAAGGAATAAATCTTAAAAGTTTCTCTCAGACAACTGTCTGCTAAAATACAAAAGTGGGGACTAGACATGAACAGTCTCTAAGGGAGACTGAGCCAGAGTGGATGAGGTGGGAGGTGGAGTCCTTCTCTTAGGGCTGAGGGACGTTTGGAACTAGGGTGGAGGAAAAATCTTATGCCTTCCTTTTTCTTGTGCCTTTATTTTTGCCCCTATATTTTTCTCTATCTGTTCGCTTTTCACCTTTCTGAGAATTAGGTGGGAAAAGGCCTTTTCTTATTAGTTTGTTAGGTTGATCTGCAAGGGTTCTGGATCCAAACCCTTGATAAATCTCCCAGTTGATGTCAAAGAGATCTGGCCCAAAACAAATAACACAAGACCCCCACTGGTCATGGAGTAGGATTTTGTTCCCACACTTAAAACACTTCTTAAAGATCTTACCCATAACAGTATCAGGACAGTACTCAACATTAACCCCAGAAACTTCTACAGTGCAAAGCAGGGCTATCAGGCCGAAAAACATTAAAAACGGTAATAACCTAAATGAAAATTTCTATTATATATTTTTTTACAAGCCAGGAAGAACGAAGATAGGCAGCTGCCTAAGCATTGAGAGGAGTCAAGGCAAAAGCTAGCTAAAAGAACTGGCTAATGACAAAATCTAAGAAAGAAACAGTTGTAAACAACTACAAATGCCAACCAAATAAATCTGTTTCATGGGATATTTAGCAGTGTAGTAGAAAAATAAAAGTAAAGACACAGCAACCAAGTTGTTAGAGAAATTAAAGGCAAATGGCCTACGTTGTTGGGTAACAATGAACTAGCCAGCTAACATCATTGCAGCATGGAAGTGTGTTTGTGTGTGTGTCTGTCTGTGTGAGATACAGACTTGATAAAAACACAGGAAGAGACAAACAATTGAAAAGAGTAAACAGCTGGAAAAAAAGTACTCTGAACACATAGAAACAAAGCAATGAATATATGCAGGAAAAGAAAAGACAAGCAACTGAGAATAGACCGCAGACAGATCTTGGACACTCCATCAGAAAAGCATACATAAAGGGATCAAATGACAGATTCAGAAGCAACCGAAAACTGAGGTATCAGTTGGGAGAAAAGTGAAGCATGGTGCAGAGATCAGAATGGAAGGAGGGAGAAATAACACAGTTATTCTGGAGAACACAGTGAAAGTAGGATTGACTAAATACCTGCTGTGAGCACAAAAGATCACTTCACAAGTAGGAGACAGGTGGGCAGGTGGGAGCTGCCAAACTCATGTGGGAGGAGGGGGAGGGCAAAAAGAATAATGGGAAGGGAGTGGTAGTTTTGTTCAGTTGGCGGACTCAGAGCGTACCTCTCAACTGTACAGATTTTCACAGAATGCCCACATTTTTGCCTTGTATTTTTGGTACGTTTTTCATAAAATTGTCGTTTTCTGGCAAATTAGTGGCAAATCATTGAAGACTGTAGTTAGAAAATAATGACAGTCATTTGAGTTTCAGACTTCATACCCTTCAGAAAATTCATGCTAATGCAAAACCCATTATTCTATCAACTTTCTAAGTTTGTAAGAGCAATATTTAAAACGTGTCCCTATTTTTGGGCCTTTGTCCCACTTTTATTAATGGCTTTGTCCAGATTTCGTGCTCTAAGAAGTTGAGAGGTATGACTCAGAGAGAAGGGAGAGGTAGTCTTGTTCATTTGAATGACCTGGTAGATTCAAACACAGATGGACAGCAGAAGACCTTGGTAATCTGGACAGATTGGAAGCAGAAAACAAAACTGGATGACAAGGTGGGCAGTGGACATCAAAAAAGTAGAGGAACAGTAAAAGACAGGTGGCAGTTGAAAACTAGGTTAGAAGGGCAGAAAAGAAAAGCTGAAGTGACTGAACAAACTCCCCATATTTTGCGGTTTGCTATGTGCCCTTAGATAAAAGTCACTAATAGGAATGCAATATATGCATTTATAAATAAGCAAAGTCCAGTGATATACTAAAGGGTGGGAATGAAGACAAGCTGGAAGTCAAGAAGCTACAGTGAAGAAGCTACAGAGAACATTGTAAAAATGGACTATACAAGAAGGATTGCTATAGGGAAAATCTTTTACCTGACTTCATCAAACATCACTGGCATTCTTAGAACAGAGAGTTGGAAGGGAAGAAAAGGTGAAAAACAAAGAGGATGCTGCAGTCAAGAAAACAGAGAGGAAGAGAACTCACAAAAATATTGTAACAACCAGTTCTGGGTTGCCATGAAGTATTTGAGCAGGAAAATACGGATAAATAATAAGGGAAAACAAAGAAAAAGAAGGGGATCACACAAAAAGGAAATGAAGAGCAATATAGTCGAGAGTCTAGCAATTACTAAGGGGAGAAAGAAAACAACAATGAGAGGGGGAAACAGTTAAAAGCATGACAAAGTAAATTTTGAGCTTGTGTCAGTGGACTTGCAGAACTACCAGGGAACATCTACATCATGAGGAGGAAGGCAAGGATCTGAACTCAAACGTCAGGTAAAGTATGAAAAATTCATCTCAGTAGTTTAGCTTGGGAGAAAGAAAACGGGCAGCTGGCAATAAAGAATGTGGGATAGGAAGGAGTCAAAAGAAGAAAGGAGTCAAAAGATGAAAGGAGATCAAATAAGAATAATATGGGCCATAGAATGGTGCACCAACCCAATAAATAATGCGAAACATAGGATGGTTTATAAATCCAATAAATAATGTGAAACATAGCATGGTGCATTAATCCAATAAATAATACGAAACATAGGATGGTGTATTAATCCAATAAATAATGTGGAACATATGATGGCATATTAATCCAATAAATAATGTGAAACATAGGATGGTGTAGTCATCCAATAAATAATGTGAAACATAGGATGATGTAGTAATCCAATAAATAATGTGGAACATAGGATGGTGTATTAATCCAATAAATAATTGAAACATAGGATGGTGTATTAATCCAATAAATAATATGGAACATAGGATGGTGTATTAATCCAATAAATAATGTGGAACATAGGATGACGTAGTAATCCAATAAATAATGTGGAACATAGGACGGTGTATTAGTCCAATAAATAATGTGGAACATAGGATGATGTAGTAATCCAATAAATAATGTGGAACATAGGATGGTGTATTAATCCAATAAATAATGTGGAACATAGGATGACGTAGCAATCCAATAAATAATGTGGAACATAGGATAGTGTATTAGTCCAATAAATAATGTGGAACACAGGATGGTGTATTATTCCAATAAATAATTGAAACATAGGATGGTGTATTAATCCAATAAATAATGTGGAACATAGGATGATGTAGTAATCCAATAAATAATGTGGAACATAGGATGGTGTATTAGTCCAATAAATAATGTGGAACACAGGATGGTGTATTAATCCAATAAATAATTGAAACATAGGATGGTGTATTAATCCAATAAATAATGTGGAACATAGGATGGTGTATTAATCCAATAAATAATGTGGAACATAGGATGACGTAGTAATCCAATAAATAATGTGGAACATAGGATGGTGTATTAGTCCAATAAATAATGTGGAACACAAGATGGTGCAGGAATCCAATATAAAGTAGTAAAATGAGAAACAGATGAGAAGATTCAAGAAGATGCAGTACTGCAACAGGAGATGAAACTGAAGATAAATGAAAGTGGGGACAAACTGCAGTGTAGAACAGCAAAACTGAGAATGCTGCTGCTGCTGCTGCTGCAAAGTTGGTGGTGGGAAGAGGAGGATACCTATACAGTTTAGAATAACTCTACTAGTGATCACAAAGATGGTGTAAAGAGGTAGAGGAAGATGGACGGTTTGACAGGGTAGAATCAAAGGAATGAGAATGGATGACAGGAAATGTGAATGTGCTTGTAGTTTCAGAGCTGACATGCCTCCCAGACCCTGTAGCATCAGATCCAGGATAATGAAAAATTCTATAGTAATCTTTTTGAGCTGTGGGAACAGATGAGAAGGGAGGGATACTGATAACAAGAAGGATTAATGCTCATTAACATACTATATAATAGAGTAAGAGAAAAGACCTTCTCAAAAAAATGTGGAGGGGGGACTTTTGGTGCAAACAACATCCTGACAGGATACGCTACAACTTCACAAGGAATAATCTAACACAGGCAAGTACACTGGATAGAAATTTTAGGCACAGAGGAAACACAAATACAGGCACATATATTTTGAGTCATGAAGCTTTGAGGATTGTACTCACGAAAGTGGTAACAAAGTGGATATGGGCCAGCTACAAATGGAGAGAAAAGGAAGAAAAAGAAGACTAGGAAAAGATGATTGGAGACAATAAGAGAGAGAATGAGAAAGGAGCTGAAAGATGTGGTGACATGCAATTTGGAAGACATGCAACTGGGAGACTGAGAACTTGGAAAAACAGCTGGGAGACATACAAAGTAGGGTATGAAAAGAGGATGAGAAGAACTTTACTGAGTGGAAACAGGTGGCTTGGACAAGATGACGACAAAAGTTATGATAGCAATGGAAGTCCAAACAAAGTACTCAAAAGGCTGCTAGTTGGTGATAGGGGTGTCAGCAAATAAGCAACTCGTGACAAAAATATAAACCTAAAAAATAAACGAGAGACAACAAAGATAGAGATGGAGATGGGAAAACAAGAAAAGAAAAAAGAAAAAAGTATTTAGAGACTTTTGTCAGAAGATTAAAAAAAATGGTACAGGCCCAGGACAGTAAAAGAATCATACAGGGGACAGACAGTCAGAACAGAACATCAGTAACGGGCAGAGTGAAAGGTTGGCAACAGGGATTATCAAGGAAGAGGTTAAGCAAACAATATAAAAAATGAAAGACACAAATTTAAAAAAAGACAGGAGGCCTGGATGCTTTTCCTTTTGGAGTTTTGTAAAGGAAGTGGTGGAAAGTTACACCATATCCTGGTGAAAAAATATGATAGAGTTGGACTCAGTGGAGAAGTGTTAATGAGAACAGCAAGAGTTGTCATGCTTCTGAAGGAAGGGTTCCAGGTAGCTAATATCCAAAATCTCTGCAGAGTATGGGGATAAGCGCTGTGCCAAAAATATTAGCTGAATGACTAGAGTGCATATTCCTCAAATATCATACAGGAAAGAGAGAGCAGCATTATAAATGATTAGTAGGTGGCAGCTGGCAAACTCATGCAGGGGAGGGCAAAACGGATAATGAGAAGTGAGGGATAGTCTTGAATGACTTCCAAAAGACATTTGGTTCAGTTGACTGGGATTTTCTGCAGAAGTATTAAAAAACAGAGAGGTTAGGAAGAAATATGTAACATGGACAATTGCCTACAAAAGCCCAACGATAAAAGGGATGATAAATAGAGATCTATTGGGGTGAGACAAACTGAGAGGCCCAATACAAAGATGCCCACTATCCTCAGACTTCTTCACAATAATAATATGATTTGGTGATGGAGATCAGAGCAGAATTGTATGAATTGAAGAGAAAGAGAGGAATAATATCTAAATTCCTAGTGTACATAAATGTTTGCTTCTTATATGTGCATAGGTTCATTGTGATCATTAGGTTAATGACCCTAAAGGGCCTTTTTAAGCTTAGCCATGCCTCCTAACTGTACTTTACAGGTTATAATAACACTAATTTTATAGAGGGGAGGTATAACTTGGATATGAGTAGCCAAGCATTTACAAGCTTCCTCCTTCTAACAAGGACATAGGTGGCAGACCAGCTGTAAATTACCCAACCATTGATCCGAGTTGTGCTTGAATAAGTGTAAGGAGGAACTCCCCTTCACATGGACTGGAAGCCTATTCCAGAGAAGGGGTAGTCTCTGAGACACATATTTGACCCTAAAACATATCTTATTTATTTTGCAGATGGGATTCAAGTCCCTAGATTGGGTGTTTCGGATGCTATTTGTTTTACAGATGTGTAATAGGTCCATATGGGCTGGATCGGAGGCTGCTATGAAGGAGGATAACAGGTACAAGGTTAAGGCTTTGAGGTGGTCCAGGTTAGATGTTTTCAATACCGTGTATTTTTTTTCTGAGGAACCTCTGAGGGCAGTCCAGTTGCTGTATATGAATGGTCAGGTACATACCGAATGGGGCAATGTACTTAATGATCAGTCTGATCAGGGCTGAGTACAATGGAGCAATGACATCTCTGGACCTAGATTCCCTACCCTTGCGTATAAATTGTGCAACAAAGAATGATTTCCTCACTACATGGTTAAAGGCCAAGTTTCTGTCTACATGCATCCTAAAATCCCTAACTACATGGTCAACTCTTAGGGTGTACTAACAATGCAGTAAATTTCCAGAGATGTTCAGCTTTTAGAAAACTACTCTTATGCATTTTTTGGCATTGAGGTTTAAATCCTGACACTGGCAGGTCTCTCAGGCCTTCTTGGAGAATGTTTGTGTCTTTGTTGGATTCTAGAACTGCAACTAGTTTTTAACAGTGTGAGAACTTGGTTAACCAGAGGCCTTTGACACTGGCCTTCACTAAAGAGAGCAGGATGCCAAAATGTAGTGGTTTCAGCATGGTGCCCTAGGGGACTCATCTATCTCCACAAAAAGGCTGGTCACTAACAAAGGGCACACGAGGTCTGGAAAGTTCAGTCTATCTGTGAACCAGCTGGTTATTCAGTGGGTGATGTATATACTTAGTTTTCTGAGCATGTCTACAATGCCCAAGTGGGATACTGCGTCAAATGCTTTGGCCAGGTTAAAATAGGCAGTATGCAACATCTTGACCTCATCCATTGCTTTGGTAACTTTATCGAAGAAATCTAGCAGGCTGAACAGGTATGACCTATTCTGACAAAAAAACAACTGGGTTGGATCCAGTGTCTGAAGGCTTCTTGTATCATTGTTTATCGTGTCCATGATTAAATCAGGCATATGGGTCAGTAGTTTTCAAGGTCAGTGGATGGCCCACTCTTGTGCAGAGGTATAACAGTTTCAGTCCTCTATTTGCTTGGCATGAAGCCCATTTGGAAGCTACAATTGAATAATGCTTCTAGTGGGCATAATAGGTCATATTTCTTGCTATTAAGGATGCATCCTGTTATGTTATCAGGTCCCATTGATACAGTGTTTTTGGCTTTGAGGATCACAGTGAGGACCTATTTTCTCTGATAGTTGAGGGAGTTGTGTTTGGGAGTACTTCTTGAGAGAAGTCTGGGGGGGAGTGGGATAAAACTGTAGCCAACTTTACTGGCCAGTAGATTTGCTACATCCGCTGGCTTAGTACAGGTGGTTCCATTTACAATTAGTTCACTACATTGTTGTGTATCGCTTTGAGGTTTCAGATATAGTTCTAGAATGCTTCCCATTATCCTTAGCCTGAGATGCTACATTTTCCTCAGATTTGGCTTTGGTAGACATTAACAGCCTTTTAGGCTGTTTACTTAGTTTGATGTGAGGGCTATTACTTTTTTGGGCATTGCACTTTACTTTTTTTCCCGTGATTTTCTTCCTTTTGGTATATAACCTGTTGCTGTTGGAATTCTACCAGGGAGGCATGTTTTAAGAGATAGCCCTGTACTTGTTTTGGGTAGGTACCATTATCTCTTAGCAGCTATGTATATGATTGCATTGGGGTCTTGTGAATGACTCTGTAAAAGCAGCAGCGTTCCATAGCTTTAAGGGACTTGAAACTTTGCCAAGGTGTCACTTAAAAGTAGAAGGATACCCTTGGAATACTTCCTAAATGTACCAGATTTACTTGGTGTCCCAGGTTTTATTTTTATTTGAAGAAGATAGTTTTATGGTCTGGCCTCACCAATGAGGACATTACACATGAGGGAATGCAACATTTTTCCATGCCTGGTGAGGACTAGGTCACGTATGTTTGCACCCCTAGTGGGCATACAGACTAGTTGGTCCATGGCATTTGTACTGGCAAAGTCTAGGAATCTTTGAGCTTGCAAGTTTGCGAATGTGTACGATTCCTAGTCTATAGTGAGGTAGTTGAAGTCGCCCATGGTTACAGTGTTAAGTGAACTTGCATCACTCTCCAATCATCCTAAGTGGCATGCTTTTCCTGGGTCATAGACCTATAGCTCAGATATGGTGAGTTGTACATAAATCTGCTCATGCATCATACTGTTTGACCAGCCTTGAGATGTGATTATTTATGATGTAAATTGAGACACCGCTACCTTTTGCTCCTTTCTGTGCAGTAGCTGGCCTAAATGGCATTACAACTGTCACTTGTATACGAGTTTAGGGAAAGGATAAGACTAAAATACAGCAAGAGGAAGCCAGAGGTGGTCAGACTAAGAAGAAGTAAAGTAGAAGGAAACAGGAGAAATCAGAGAGTTGGAATATCCAAAATTCACAGAGATCTATGTAGGAAACATTTGGGAGGACAAAGTGGGGGAGAGCACACTTAGTCTGGGTGAAAGTGGAGGAGCTCTTAGAGAGAGGAGGGAAACAAATACATGACTTTAGGTTGAATAAATGCAGTTTGAATGGGGTGGGCCCAATAACGAGCCATATGGTAAAAAAAAAAAAAGCTTGCCAATGGACCCAAGAAGTAAAGAGATAGAGGAACTATAAGAAAAAAAAAGACCTGGAGAAATAGATACAAAGAGAGCAAGGTTGGAAAGTCACAAGGAATAATCATAGGATTTTCAAAAGAAACGAGGTGTGGGTTATGTATCATGTACTTCTATATACAAACAATCACAAAAAGCCTGCTATCACCTCAATATATATCCCACCTGGTAAGAACATCCTTATCATTGAAAACATACTTTCCTGTGTGACACAAAATATAGCCTATGAAACTACCCTGCTAGGAGAGGTAAACATTGGAATACCCTTGATACCAACTCTCCCACCCAAAGCATCAATTTGTTTGCCTATATTCAGCTAATTACTACCCCTAAAGACTTAACAAAAACTCCAATAACAGCACAACACTTGACTGGATCCTAACTAGCAACCCCCCATCTCTGCCATAACCCTAGAATAATTCCCAATGCCTTGGGTGATCACTTACCCAACAGTATAGAAAAATATACCCCCAGCAAAATAAATCACATGTACACAAATTCTGCCGTAAACTCACTGACTTCAACCCCACAGTTCTCAGTGATAGACTCACTTCTATTAATTGCTCTAACCTACACTCACTTCCTCTCAGCCATGCTGTATTCTAATTCAATTGTATCTTTATTGGCATACTTGACTCACTAGCACCCCCTCGCAAAATAAGAATAAAATCAAACTATGCCCCTGGCTCAGTAAAGATACTCATGAACTAATGCACAAAAGAGACTCCACCTGGAAAACATGGCAAAGAAAGAAATCCCCCATTCAACACCAATTATTTAAAGAACTAAGAAACCACACCAAAACACAAATATATAATGATAACAAAATCATTCTACCTCCAGGCACAATCCACTCATCAATCCAAACCCAAAAACTTCTGGAGAAATATCAACTCAGTCCTTCACTTTGGTAAACCTCAAACTCCTAGCCCTTACCCTAACCTTACAGACCAAGACACTGCCTCTCTCCTTAATCAGTTTTTTAATGATACCATTAGCAGCCTAATGAATGCCAACCACAATCCCCCCCAAAAAAACAGTACCTCAAACCACAAATAATGAAACCTGTTTCTCTCTCAACCCTATCTCAACCTCCTACATAAAGTCTCTCCTTCTGAAACTTAAACCTTGCTCTCCCTCTACAGACAATCTACCCCCACCCCCATTTTCTCAAACTGGCAGCTAACACTATCCAACCTCAATGCTTATCAACAGACCTATTAAAGAAGCTACTGTATCCAACATCTGGAAGTCTTTCTATGTTATTCCCCTTCACAAAGGTGCCAACTCCAATGACCCCCACCAATTATAGACCCATTGCTATATTTTTCCTCACTATCCAAAATTCTTGAAAAATGCATACATAACCAGATACTGAAATTCATCATCCACAATAACCTCCTGACTCCTACCCAACATGGATTGTGACCAAACCACAGTACCTCTACAGTCCTTCTATCCTTTACTCACACTATTGCAGAAGCTACAGATAACAACAAACTGGACTCATGTCTGTTCTTAGACCATTCAAAAGCATTTGATATGGTATCGCACTCCAAACTACTAAACAAACTGGCTAACTTAAATCTTTCCAACTCAGCTCTCTCTTGCTTCTCCAGCTATCTCACAGACAGACTACAATCAGTCAAATGGCAGTCTTCTTGTTCTACTTTTCTACCCATACACTCTGGCATACCCCAGGGCTCTATCCTAGGATCCCTTCTATTTAACATCTTTACCAATGACCTCTATTCTTCCACTACCCACTCAACCCTCGTACAATACACACACGATTCTACTCTAATCACATCCTCAAACTCAATCTCACAAGTTCAGACACATACACAACAAATCTTTCCTTTCAGTTGAAAGCTGGCTAAATGAAAATCAGTTTATTTTGAATCCTAAAAAAACAAAACTCCTTCTCTTTATCCCCAAGGCCAGTGATCACCTTAAGTTCTCCTTCTCCATCACTTCCCTAAATAATATTGTCATTAACGTTGAAACTCACACAAAATTACTAGGAATGACAATTGACAATGAACTAAAATTTGACTTACACATCCAGCAATCAATTAAAAGAACTAATCAAAAACTTGGTCTCCTATATCGCAATAAATATTTTCTATCCTCCGATTCCAGACTTTCCCTGGCCAAAGCCTGTCTACTTCCTAGCCTCCTCTATGGAGCCCCAGTTCTTACTAACCTTTAATCTTGCCTGCTCTCCAAACTGGAGCAAACTTGCAACAAAATCACAAAATTTGCAGCTAACTTTCCTAATTCCACCAACCATTGTCTTGCTTTCAGTAAGCTACACTGGATTGAATTTCCCCATCTTCTCAAATTATCTCAACTCCATATAACCCACTTCCTTCTTAATAAACCCACTGCTTGGCCCTCTCTCTCCAGTCTAGTCACCTACTATACCCCTTCCCATCCCTTACGCAGTACTGACAAATTCCTTCTATAAAACTTATAGGTCCAAAATGAACATTGACAATCTTTTATATAAATCTTCCATAACAAAATTCTGGAACAACCTCCCTGCCAATTTGCATAGCATTACACAAACTAACAGCTTCAAAAAAGAACTAAAAACCTTTCTCCAGAAAATATGGTTATGCGCCTGTCAGGACCCTAACTAATTCTTATTCTATCATCTGTCTCACCCTCGTTTGAGCAGTAAGCTTTCTGGCTATGCTCTATTTAGGTAATGCTATTGAACTATATAATCTGTATGAATGTATCATACTTATGTCATTATAATTACTTGTGTATATTATGTTTCATTTTCATTTTTCATACTTATACAATACTGTGCAATCATACTATGTATGTATACTGTGAAACTGTTTTTGCTTACTTTTTGCGAAATCTATAACTGTAAAATTGTCATTATTTTTTTCTTGGAGCTTTTATCCTTGGGTCTCCACTGAAAATGGGTCTGTGCTCATTTGGACCAACCCAGTTAACAAATGTGAAATAAATAAATATAAACTCCTCTTCAACATTATAAAATGGGTGAGAGAAGAGGAGTCAGAAAACAGTAAAGAAGGACAGGTAGGAAAGAAAGGAGGAGTGGAATAATTCTCGGGGGCAAACAATAGCACAATGGACAAACTGGAAAACATGGTATGGAGAGAAAAGTCCAATGTAACTTTGTGGTGGAGGAAGGGTGGGGAAAATGATTGGGAGAAAAGATAAGAACATCATTGTATACTATGGAGTAACACAGAAGAACAGCTTATTGAAGTCGTGGTCAGATGGGCAGAAGTTAAAACTCTGAAGGAACTAAAAATTCAGCATAGCCTGCCAAGGCAGGAGTGGTAAAATTATACAGCTGTAAGAGAGATGTGGGTACAAAAAAGAGACAGGAGGAACTAGAAAAGGAAAATTTAGAAGAGCACAGACAAAAAAGGGGAGATGCATGAAAACTCTATGTGGACTTAAGATACAAAGCAGACAAAGCGAGAAGAAAGATACAAAACACTAGGAAAAGGAGGAGGGCTAGAGTAAAATAAAATAAAGATGGAAGAAAGTTACAGCAGAAAGGGGAAAATTTCATGGAGCACGAGAACAATAATTAGGAGCAAAGCACAGGCATTGCTTGACTCTACAGAGACTTAAGGTGGTACAAAAGAAAGCAATGAATGCTGGAGATGCAGGCATCATAGGTAAATATTAGTTTATCAGTGTGCAGACTATTACAAACCTAGCTAATAACACAAGGTCAGAATCAAACCCTGTGCCTTGTATCTGAGGTAAAAAATGTAACTATTATGGCAACCCCACCCATTGATGAAAGTGCAAGTAGTTGCATAGGAGCTGGAAATAAACTTTAGCTGAATGGGAAACAATATAAGGAGAATAAATGGAGGAACACATGGGAATTGTGCATGTGGGGCTAGGAGGAAAATAAAAAGAATGGGGGGGGGGACCAAATATAATAAGGAAGATGTTTTAAAATCAAGTCTTATAACCCTCTCTATGTATACAGTCTCTTACAGACATCGCTATGGAGATCTCTGTCTAGCCCTTGGTGACATGTAAGACCCAACTTGCTTTGGTATCTCAAATATACAATTAAAGGAAGTAGACCTTCATCAATAGATGAATAAGACACATTGGTGTGACAAATTCATGTCCATATGTATCCTTCACTTCTGGAGCAAACTTCCATTACATGTCAATCACAGTGGCACCCTTGCCACCTTTAAAATCGACTCAAATAATTAGATGGGCAGCCTCAAATTCTACCCTGGTCTATCTTGATTTGCCATCCTTGATGTTGGAGGGAAGTTTTGAATAGGGCATTTTGGCTAAGCTTGTAAAGGTCTGCAGACCAACTGCCTAGTACTCAGTGGTACACCTATAGCAAAAGGGATTGGAAGAATAAAGCACGACTAAGCAAGAGACAGGGAATTTTAATACAAAAAGAATAGTGAGGATGGTAATGCTGATGGCAGAGATAAAGAAGGAATGATGAGAAGCCATGGAGTATTTTGGAATAAAGACAGGAAATTAAAAGGACATAAACAGCTAAGAGGAATAAACAGCAGAAAGCAGAAGTTAGGAACAAACAAGTGGAAGGGAAAGCATCCAAGAAGGGAGCAGGAGCACAGCTCAAACATGGCTACCTACCAGTATAAACCTGTTATCCCTACATTAGACTACTGCCCAGCTATGTATAACAATAATAATGCAATAAATTGCATACTGTTGTCTGTGGTTACTGTGGAATGATTGACCCATGGACTACCATGTTGTAATCTTTGGCAAATATTCTGTAATCAATAGATGTTAATTTAAGAGGCAGCTCAGGTGCTGTGAAGATTTATTTCACCACAGTACCTTTCAGGGTTTTCAGCTCTAATATTGTACTGATCAGCATGCTGCATGTCTTGGACCTGAAGAACAATTCTGGCAGGGTCTATTAAAGGTATTACTATCTGGTGCCTTTATTTTAGAAGCTGTAGCACCTATATCACTTGGTTGTCTTATGGCACCTTAGAAGTTGGTTTTGTGACCCCTGTTTCTCAGAGATACAGTAGACGTACATTATTCTATAGACTTGGTATACTTTTTTTTTAAGCTGCAACTTCTTTACAATAACATTTTTTCTAACCTGATTTCTCTCTCCCTCCATTTTAGAACTATCTTCTCTGTCTCCCCTTTTCCGTGGATCTAGAAATGTATTCTTGCAAAATCTGTAACAATTTTAACTTTTCTTATTTGTACTAATAGAAAGGGCTTTCAATTGTCTAAGGCTAATAGCTTTATTACAAATTTAACTACAGATGTCACAATCTTTACCTGCCTACTAAAGGAATATTTATTTACTTCTGGGGAGTGAAGAGCTAACCTTATTTAAGTTATTCAAAGGACCAATTCTCTTTTCTAGCAAAAGACATCAATAAAAAGTAAAAAAAAAAAAAAGAAAAAGAAAAAAAAAAAATCACAAAAATAGTAGCTCTATCTAGTCCCAAGTATATCATTTTCTGAATTTCCACACACAGCTTTTTATAAACATGAGCCACTTTAGAATGATGTTTTTCTAAACGGATTTCTCTCCCCTTCCATTTTAGACACATTCTCTCTGTCTCTCCTGCTCCTTGTATCCAGAAATGCATTCTTGTAAAATATGTAACAATCTAACTTTCTCATATTTGCAGTAATGGAAAAGGGCTTTCAATTGTCAAAGTCTAGTACCTTTATTACAAACAACTACAGATGTCACAATGTTTATCTGAACATTTGTTTACTTCTGGGGAGTGAAGAGATAACCTTATTTAATTTATTCGAAGGAACAATTGTGTTTTCCAGCAAAAGGGATCAATAAACAGTAACCAAAAAAACAAAAAAAAAAAACAAATGCAGTAGCTCTATCTAGTCCCAAATGTATCATGTTGACATACAGCTTTTTCTAGACATGAGCTAACAAGGACATGAATAACCTTTTCTAGACAATTTACTGTCTGTATGTCTATGTTTGAAGAACAAGCTATTTGTGATAGCAGGTTCTTTACTCTGTAAAATTTCCCTAAGGGAAGCAAATAGATTAGGCAGTGGAGGTGGTTACCAAGGATATGCAGAAGTTTAACCTGGACAGATTCTTGATATGCTGTGGTTTGCACAATGTTTACCAACTGTGACAATTTAGTGTCTAGCCTCATCTTCCTTGCTTAAAGCTTTGAATTCATATGTAGTCTTAGAAGGATACTTCTCTGGCCATAGTGCCAAGCTTAAACATGTTGTTGTTTGTCTTTTCGGCTTTTCCCGGTTAGGGGTTGCCACAGTGGAACTCCGGTCCGCTAATGATTGGCAGTAGAATTTTTATGGTGCCGAGTTGCCAGCATGACCCCCAACCTTCAGCCAAGGCACGCCCATTCACGCATGTCTTTCGGAGACCACTCGACCATGGGGAGGACATGCAAACTCCACACAGAAGGCACTCCAGTCTTGAGTCGAACGAGAGAATCTCTTGCTGTGAGGCAACAACGCTACCATTGTACCACTGTGGCTTACAGTGCCAAGCTTAAACATATAATGTTTATATCTTTTATATTATTAATGTTTGAGCATGGAAAGTGTGTGTCATGTTTGAGTGGTAAAGTAGTTCTCCATGGGCTTAGTATTTGTAGGGAATTTTATGATTACCTGAGGTCGGTATATGGAATAAGAGTTGCAGTGAATGTATTAATCTTTATTTTAAACATATTAGACGTTTAGAAAATAGACTTGAATCACCATCTCTTGTTTTTGTTTAGATTTTGTACTTTTGAGTTTTTGAATTACTCAGTGATTTTATTTGTAAGCCACACTGTGTCCAAAATAACATGACATTTTATCATAACTTTATATTATGGGATACCAGCGAGTATGGTTTTAGGAACAGGCGTACAACATTTTAATTTTGTTCTAATATGCTTCTGTCTAGTCTTGTCTTGTAGACACGGATTACCAGCTCTCCAGAAAGGCACTCTAAATCACCAGAGATCTTCTCTTCCGCAATACACGTTTATAGAGGGATGAATATAAGTTCCCCTGGTAGTATAATTACCACCTTTGGTCTCTCCTGAAAAAAGGTTACTAGCCTTGTGGTACTAACCCACTCAGCAAAGGATAAATAAAATACAAACATAAATAACTAAATGTACAAAGATTAGCGATCACTTTGTAGACAAAGCAGCTCACTCTATTCTCTTTTATATGCACTTCAGCACTTACCTTTACCTGCCATTGTTTAGTAATTGAAGCATGTCTCTCCAATGTGGCTTCCAGTGTTTATTATTTTGATACTTATGTATTATTGCAACCAGATTTTTCATGGCAATACTGGCTGCTTTCCGATCATGAAATATGTTCATTAAAGAGCCCTTCTAAAACACTTTTAAAAGAAATTAGCCCAGCACAAAAATTACTGTAAAAATATTATTTCCAAATTGCATGAAGAAAAATCGCTCAAATCTATAAGCAACCATCGCAAAAATACAACCCTGAACCTATTAGGTAAAATAAATAAATACTTATCATAACTAGAAACTAACTGATAACTTAATAACCAGAAACACATTCCCAAAGGCTTCTTTTTTCCCTATAAACTCAGTGACCATAACCCTGACACTATCATCTAGAAAAATAACTAGGTCTTCAGAATATGTTACCCTCAGTACACTGAGCTGTGTGTGTAAAACAATGACATCAACACAGACAGTATGCATTTAGTATTATTTGTGCACAACTAGGAGGCTAAAAGATTTTGAGAACAAATATTTCAGTAAAACAGATGCAAGCTAAATGAAAACAATGCAATGAACCTTACAGAAATGTAAATGAGCCTAGTGACTCAGGTCTTATGTCTTTAATCTGATAATAGTTGTTAATGAAGAATAAAGACAAAATTATAACAGTTATTTCACAGCATTTGCTGCCATGAAAAAAGGAATGTTCAGCAGGCGGACTTGCAATAAGTAATATGCTGGTAGTAAAGTACATAAAGAAACAATAATAGTATGTTTTTTTACATTTTATTGATAACACCCCATAAAACAACCTGAAGTGTGAAAGAAAACGCAGTGCATAACATTTTAAAACCATTAACGAACATATTTCATGATCGGGGGCCAACCGGTATTGGCGTGAAAAATCTGGTTGCAATAATACACACTACCATTATTTTATATATCTCTCAGGAATTACTTTTGTCTGCAATTTTATACTGATGGCAGTACTTCACCTGTAACACTGAAAAATACACCAATGCTATATGTAGTACGGATGTACCATCCTAATATGATGTCACATTCTACTGCTAGAAGTATTATTCCTTCTTATAGTGCTGGAAGGCCAGTCTCCAGGTATGACTTCACCTGTTGCTTTGTAGTGCTGAATCTACTTAGTGTAACTTTGTAGAGCTTTCTTTCACCTGCTCAGCACTACATGCACATGTTACCATTGTTCATGCTTCATTAACAGACAGTTGTTCTTTATTTGGATGTTACAAATAGCACTGATGTATGAGAGTTTTTTTTTAAAGATCAGTCTTCTAGTTGTTTGATATTTTCTGGATCATTCTATAGACAAGGCATTTGCATTTCTATGCATGATTTAGTGACTTTATGATACAATGACCTTTTTGTATGTTTTTTTTTTAATTTGTTTTGCTAATTTGTGCTTTCACTATAATCTCATTGACCATTTCTTTGAATAGGACATAATCTATTTATAACTGTTTTCACTTACAGATGATGAGATGATGAATGATGACTGGATGACTTTGTAAAGGCTATTGTGAGATTTCAGCAATAAGGCTATAGACGTTTAAAAAGATGATCTGTTAAAGAAAAAAAGAAAAAAAATTAAGCGGTTTCTTTTCTTTTTTAATTAAATGTACTCATCTGAACTGTAGTTGACTAAAAAGTATTGACAGTGAAGTTGCATGCTGGGGCTGGCAAAGGGTTTAAACATGTTGAGTAGGCATGTACAAAGTTCAATCAACCAAAAGCGAACAGTAGTATACATTCCTTGTGAATGTAACCTTAAAGAAATATGTTCTCTAAAATGTAGATAGCCATTTTTAATTCTGATCACAGGAAAAAATATTTTGTACCTAATTTTTCACAAAGGACATTTAAGATAATGCATAGGGAACCAATTTCAACAATTAACCAGTACAGGGCAAATGAAACAGAATGATAAATCTCTCTTCATTAGTTTGCAAGAAATGGGAGAGGCACATATGGCTCTAATAACTTTACTGGATAATTTTCAATCAGGACAGACAATTTAGCAGTGATGCGGTTATGGAGAAAAAAGGGTTGTGGTTGGATGGATGGCACATAAACAATGAGGACACATCTTTCCAGTTATGCAAACAGATATTCAACATCTTGATATGGGAGATGCCTTATGTTCAGCATGTATCTTTCAGCAGTGCATATTCCAGGCCAACAGAATGAGTTGGCAAATGCCTTCATCGGGAAGATAACATTGGTTCACAAGTGGAAACAGGATCCAGACATCATCTCAGAGATCATACTAATGTGGAGACTTCCAGAGGTAGATCTGTTCTGATCACACACTACAACAAGCTAATAAAAATTCTTTGTTCTCTTTTTCCTTAAAGCAGTGTGGAAATAATGCTTTAAATGTGCACTTTCCCCTCTTTTGGCTATTATTCAGGAACTACTTTGTGAAGTGAGAGAAAGGTAATCTAATCCTAGTTTCTCCTCACCCACCATGGCTCTGCTTGTGGCCAGGTTCACATGTGTATACCAGGCTAACAACCTCTAAGACCTTTATATGCCTAGCCATGCAACCCATATGTGACCCACAAGTTTTATGTTTCAGGCATACAGTGGGCGATGTTTGATTATGACATGATTTACTGGCTCTCTGCCCATAAGGACATAAGAGACATAAGCATAAAATCATCCTCAGAAATAAATCTTGGAATAAATGGCGTTCCTCTAAAAACCCAACTGATCATCAAACCTTTAGAGAGCTCAGAAACAGTACCAAAAAAGCCATCCTTTCAGATAAAAAGAACTATTACTTTCAACTTCAGCAAACCACCAGAAAAGAACCAAAAAAGTTCTGGTCCAGTATTAATAATCTACTAACCCCAGGCCAAATAGTTACACCCAACCCTCAGGATTCTGACCCTGATAATCCCACTTTAATAGCCAATAACTTTAATACTTTCTTCACTAATTCCATACAAAGTCTAGCTAACCACCTATCTCCTGACAGTTCTCAACTACTCTCAAGTACCTTCAATAACACTCTTCCTCCCCTTCACCTACAACCTATATCTACCTCCTATATACAATCTCTTATACAAAAACTTAAACCTACTACCCCTTCAGCAGATAAGCTTCCTGCTGAATTCCTGCAAAGCAAAAGCCCTTGCTTACCCTGTCTCTATCCTAATAAATAGATCCATAAAAGAAAGTACTTTCCCTGCAATCTGGAAGATATCACACATCATACCCTTACACAAAGGAGGTAAATCTACTGACCTCTCTAACTTTCGCCCAATAGCACTATTATCTCCTCTAGCTAAAATCATGGAAAAATGTATACACAAACAACTACTTAACCATCTCCTCCATAACAACCTACTAGCTAACACTCAACATGGATTCAGACCTTCACATAGTACCACCACTGCATTACTCTCTTTTACCAACACTATCAACTGTAACCGTAACAACAACAAACTAACTTCTTCTCTTATCCTAGACCTATCAAAAGCCTTTGATATGGTAAATCATACACTTCTTTTGCACATACTTAAATCTCTTGCCTTGGATTACTCTTCCTTAACCTGGTTTTCATCCTATCTTGAAAACCGTCAGCAAGCAGTACTCTGGAAAAATTCACTATCTGCTCTACTTCCTATCTCTTTAGGAGTACCTCAAGGGTCTATACTAGGCCCACTTCTATTTTCTATCTTTATTAACGATCTCCAATCATCTATCCAAAACACTACCTGTATACAATATGCAGATGATTCCACAATAATTTGTATTGCTTCCTGTCAAATAGAACTCCAGTCTCTTACACAAACAGCCTTTTCAACTGTAGAACAGTGGTTCCCAAAAAGATGTCTACTCCTTAACCCCAAGAAAACAAAACTATTACTATTTTCACCTACCCACAAATCTACTCAATTAAACTTCACTATTATTGCAAATGATAATTCCCAAATTTCTCCCGACTCTACAACAAAACTGCTTGGTGTTACTATTGACAATAATCTTAACTATGATTATCACATCAATAACACAATAAAAGCAGTTAATAAAAAGATTGGATCGCTGTACAGAATCAAACCCTTCCTTACACCTGAAGCTCGGACCACCTTAGCCCAATCACATCTTATCTCTACCCTTCTATATGCTTCCTCTATTTACACTAATCTCTCTAAAAGTAACCTCAGGAAACTCACTACATCTTACCATAATATTGCTCGATTTGCCACCGCATCTCAGTCTAGAACTCACCACTGTCTAAACTTAAAACAATTACACTGGCTGGAACTTCCTAACAAGCTTATCTATCAACAACTCTTAATAGCACACAAAATTCTATATCAACCATCAAAAACACCAGCTCTTAGCAACCTCTTGACTCCCTATAATAACCTGAAACAACTACGTTCTTCTGAGAAACTACGAGTTAACACTCCTAAAATTACAAATTCTGCAGGTAACTGCCTTTTCTCCAACTCAGTTGGCAAAATATGGAATAACCTTCCCTCACACATCTCCTCTCTAGCCACTCTTCCACTCTTTAAGAAACAACTTCTATTACATCTCAACAATTTCTGGCTTTGCTCTTGTACCAACCCTGACTAACCTGCATTCATCTTTCTTCTCTCATAATTCTTTCTTCACCACTATAATATTCTCTCTGACTACAAATGACTTAATGTCTTTCTAGATACTACTGTTCTCATATATGTAAAAAAAATATATATATATTTTAATCGTCTTTTATAATTATGTATTACATACCGAACTACGTAATACTTCCATACTTCCATATTCTGTATTGAAAGTAGTTAATCTCTTACTTATTACTTTATAGTTGGTTTTATTTGTTTTCTTTTTAGATTTGTATTACCTGTACTAAAATCTTCGTATTTTTGCTCATTGCTTTTGAGCTAATTGTTTATTTTTATTTTTATTATCTTGCTTTCACCATTGGAGCTTTTCTCCATGGGCCTCCACTGAAAATGGACATTGATCCAGCTGGACTAGCCCGGTCAACAAATGTAAAATAAAATAAAATAAAAATAAAAATAAAATAGGTGCCAGACCAGGGGTGAATTTCCAATTTTCCATCCAATGGTCCAAGTTACACTTACATAAGGTTAGGGAGGAACTTTGTTTCACAAGGACAGGGCGCCTTTTCCAGGATAGGGTACCCTTTCCAGAGAATGGGAATTCTTTGAGATTTATATCTGTTCTCAACATGCCTTATTTATGTCTCAAGAAAAATTTAGTAGTTCTGATGTTGTTTGTTTTGTAGATGTGCAAAAGGTTCATCAGAGCAGGGCCCAGGAATGCCTTGCGTGCCAGGCATAGATTGGTTCCTGTTTTTCGATTCCTGACTTCTGAAGATTTTGCTGTTTTGGTACTGTTTTGGATCAGAGTTGTTTCTATCTGAAGGTGTGTGGAGTGGAGTTTGTGTAATAGATTGGCTTTTAGTAGTCTGTAGGAGACAGAGTATAGAGAGAGGGCTTTGAGGTGATCCACATAGGACATTTGTGTTTATACGCTGTATTATTTATGTAAGGAACCTCTGCAGATGTTTCAGTTGCTGAATGTGTCTGGTCAGGTACATACCAAAGGGAGCATTATACTTTAAGATGGGTTTGATAAGGGCCGAGCACAGTGGTATGATGTCTTCCATGGAGCTAGATGCTATGCATTTACTTATAAGTTAAGCAACACAGAAGGATTTTCGTACTACCCTACACATGTCAGTCAAAGGCTAGGTTACTATCTACATGAGTTCCCAAACCCTGACTAGTGAGTGAACACTTTGGGCATTTTATCAAATAGGTAGTTTGCCAGGGTTGCCAATCTCCCAGAGGTGCTATAATGCATTTGCTGGCATTGAGTTTTAAATCATGGCTTTGACACCAGTCATCTGTCTGTGTCAGACCTTCCTGTAGAGTGTTTGCATCTAGGGGTGATTCTATGACTGCTCCCAATTTGCAATCATCTACAAACCTGGTCACCCAGAGGCCTTTGACACTGGCTTTGACTTCTGAGAAATAGATAGCAAAGAACAGTGGGCCCAGCATGGAGTCTTGAGAAACTCCACTATTGACCAGCCTGTTTGTGGAGCTAGTCTCACTGATCATAACCTCTTGGATCCTATCCATGATCCAGCTGGCTATCCAGCATGTTATGGAGGGGGGTATGTCTAATTCAAAGTCAAAAGTCAAAGTAAACTTTATTATTGTCAAGCAGATATATACAGCAGTGCAAGCTGAACAAAATTATGTTGCTTTGATCCCCATGCAAGACATAACAATGAACACATAGTCTGAATGACAGTAAGACTAATCCACATAGAGTACTAATTAAAATATTAACAACACAATAAATTACCACAACTGGATGGTAAGACATTAGACAGTATTATACTAGTATGTATTGCAAGACTATAACTTCACATTGTGATTGCTTAGAATATTGCACTTCATCAGTTGTAGCATGATATATTCTGATGTTCATATTGCGGAAGCGCTACAGAATCCTAAAAGCCCAAAATCCTGAGACCAAAATCCTGAAAACTCAAAATCTTGAAAACTCAAAATCCTGAAAACACACAGGATACCAACACTTTACTATGTTCCAACACAAGTACATACAGAAACATATTACCCTTCAACTATATGCAGGGGGGCAATCCCCCCCACACCCCCGCTACATAAATATAACAACTCTGAGATTGCACTTCAGTACACTAAGTGCAGTCTCGGAGTTGATATATTTAAGTAGCAAGGGGTGTGGGGAGCTTGCCCCCCACATGGGGGGTGCAGAGGTGCTTGCCCCCCTGCTTATACTTGGAGAAGAGTAATATGGTTTGTGTTTTATTTGTTTCTGTATGTACGTGTGCTGGAATATAGTAAGTGTTGGTATCCTGTATTTTCAGGATTTTGAACTTTCAGGATTTTGGTCTCCAGGATTTTGAGCTTTCAGGATTTTGTAGCGCTCCCCATATTGCACATGTATGGAGTGGTGACTCACTTCTGACTATTGCACGTTCAGGAAGTAATAACATAAGAAATCAGACTAACTGTACTAGTTATTGAAGCAAGTTTATCATGTTTGTTAACAATGCCCCATTGCTGCACTGTATAAAATGTCAGCCAAATCAAGGTAGGTAGTACGCAATATTTTACCTCCATCCATTGCTTAGGTGAGTTTTTCAAAGAAGCATACCAGGTTCAGTAGCCGTGGCTTTCCTATTATGAAGCCAAACTGGGATGGATTCAGTATCTGGAGGTCTCCGATGACTTTGCTGATCATTTACATGGCTTTGCAAATAAGAGTAGTCAGATTAATGGGTCTGTAGTTTCCAGAAGTCTGTTGATAGTCTAGCCTTACAAAGGGGGATGACCATTGCAGTCTTCCATTCTCATGGCATAATGTCTGTTTTGAGACAATAGTTACATAGTGACTCCAGAGTCCCTGATAAGTCATATTTTAGACTATTCAGGAGGCATCCTGGGATATTATCAGGACCCACTGAGGTTGTGTTCTTGGGCATGACATGCTCTCTCTTAATAGTTTGAGGTTTAAGTTTGAGGGCATTTATTGGGAGATGGTTGGTGGTGAGTAGGGGGTAAAGTTGGAACTGAATTTGTCAGCCAACACATTTGCTATATTGCCAGAGTCAGTGAATGTGGCACCATTACCCAACAGTTCGGCACACGTCTGTGTGCTGTTCTTAAGGTTTCTGACATAACTGAAGAAGGCCGTATGGTTGTCTTTTGCCTAGGAGGCTATCTTAACCTCAAAATAGGCTTCAATGCACTTAATTAGTCCTCTTAGTTGCCTGTTTAGTTTAATGAGAGTATTCTTATCTTTATGGGAGGTCTGCTTCCTGATTTTAGCCAAGATTTTTCTTTCATTGTCTATTCTGTTTAATTTGGGATGCCTCCAGAGTGGTTTGATTTTTAATTTAGTTTTGGACTTACTTCTGGTAGGTACAGCAGCATCTATGCACCCATTGATATTGTTGCACAGGGTTTCTGTTAACAAGTCTGCATAGGCTTCTGTGTTCTCTTGGTTTGCAGGGGAACTGCATTTTGAACAACTATCTGTTGATAAAAGTTTTTTTTTTCCATTAAGGATCTAGACTAGAAGCAAAAAGGAGGTCAAGAGTTTCCATACTAGTGTCATAGATCATAACAAACTGAGCACAGTTAATGTCCAAAGAATGGAAAAGGGGACTTGTGAGTGGAGAAATGCATACCTCTTTTTGTGCATTAAGTCTTAGAAAAGACAGAAAAAGGGAAGGAGTAGGGAGAATTTTCTAGCAATCACACCTGCTGTCTAACAACACAGGATTGCCTTTTTCTGTCTAAGTAATATTAGTATTATAGTAAGTGGTCAACACTGTCCATGACAGTATGAGTCAGTAGACAAAAGAGAAGTTTAAAGTTCAGTTTAAAATCTGTCTACTGCTTGTATCAGCATTGCTTTGATCTGTGCACCACTGGAATACAGTTCACAACACTGTTATTTCTCATTACTAAAGAAACACATAATAAATGCAAGGACTGGAGAGGTTATACGTGGATCACAACATATGGCCCTTCAGTTTATAACCCACAAAAGTAATAACTGAAACACTTGATACCAAAATAAATTGTTACTTGATGACAAATTGACATAGAAATTTACTGGAACAGGGAAATGACACAAGTGACCCAGACACCTTACCCATGTGAAACTCAGCTCAAAAGGAAAGAGGCCAAGCTGTTTTCTCCTCTGCCTGGTTTTAACTGAGGCAGACCCATTTGTCCCCTAATTCAAACTTAAACTCCAAAAGTCAACCCTTTAAGAGCTGATATGCCGAATCATAAATATCACCTGCTGTAATTAGGGAGTGACCTCTGGCACTTTCTGTCATTCTACTGTTCCATCTTCTGCCTTTTGTCAGCCTTATTCTGTCAGGATTAATAATAACAATAATACTAATAATAATAATAATAATAATAATAATAATAATAATAATAATGATGATGATGATGATAATAGTGATGATAATGATACTCATTTAATAACCAGTTAGGCCCACTGCACACACAGTCCCTTTTCAGGGGTGACCCAGGAGCAATGCCTGGTTAAGTGACTCACTCAAAATCACAGCAGGCAAATAAAAGTTGAGGGAATCAAACCACGTAGCAAAGGAAATTAATTCATACCAAATATGAGCGATACAAGGGCTATAGAGAAAATGCAATGGAAAGCAAATAGCAGAAAAGACATATCACAGTGAGCCCTGCAAATGTAGAAAACGGTACAGATACAATGAGATTAAAGCTGATAAACCCACAGAAACATATTATCTGGTTCCATGCATCAGGAAAGAGTTCTATATATTATTTAAAATAAATATTGGTGTTTGTTCTGTAGCACAGATAAATAATGCCCCATTTGTGACTCAGATTACCTAGGATTAACTAGCCTCCTCGGAGCTCGGGTAGAAGTCGTCAGTCTGGCTCAATATAATACCAGCACACACTACAGCAACAGTGAGGGATGAACAGCATGCAGTGTAAGGATGACAAGAAGTATGTGGTTTTCTATGTCATGTGCATGCATTAGCCTTTGCATGGAGTGAGTAGTCAGGAATGTGCATTCTCACAGGGGAAGGCATAGCAGGCTCTTGCATCTGCAAGAGTGCATTTCAGCTACCTGGGGAGCATTAGGGGCAGACTACAGTAAACATGGCGGTTTAGATGAGAGCTGTGCCATGACTGGCTCTCATCACAGTGATGGGGACTAGACTGTCATGGTCTGAGTGGCAGTTAGACAATCATCAGTCACAATGAAGAAAAAGGACTAAAAAGCAAAGACATAGCCAGACATAATGTTTGTACTCACCTTAATACATTTTTTCTTAGTATCTCTAGAAAACATTTGGATTACTGAGGCCAGGTTATTTTTATAAACATCTAAATCAGTGTATTCTACATTTAATCTGTATATAACTTGCTTAGAGACAGGGATACTCATCTAAAAACATGTGTTCTAGTTGTAGAAGACAACTGCTGAAAATTATGTATATAGTTAATAAGCACATGGTGGCAACATCTGGAGACATCTGCATGATTTTCAAATACAAAGCAGGTGGGGGAGCAAGAATATGAGATTGTGAGTACAAAGTGAAAATTTCTGGCTGCACTCTTGCTGAAAAACGACAGAAATCAGAACTGCGATTAAACTAATAATATATACTTTATTTGTGCTTTGGTGGCTTAATACTGTAGTCAATTTTATTTATATTTGAAATATTTTGATTACAGTAATAGTTTTCATTACTAAATACGTCATAATAATTCTTGTCTTAAAGCTTATTATATCCCACATGGCCTTGAAGCCCTTTCACAGAAATGATAGATGCATGGTGACAATGTCCAGGTTTCAACAATGTAGTATCAATCTGAAGAAAGTACAGCAGTGAAACAAATTACTTGCAGTGTAGCAGGACAATTCAGATAGTCTTGAAGTATAAAAATATAAATTAGTGTAGCATTTTAGTGTGCTTACTAGTTTACTAGGGCTATCAAATGAGAAAGAACGAGGGCTGGAACAGGAGGACTTACATCTCATGTGTATTAGTGTAAGGCAGCAGAAGACTCCAAGTAAAATGTGGTCTCACTACAGTTTAGAGGCTCAGAATGCAATGATACAGTGATCACTAGAAGGGAAAAAATTAAAGTCTGACTGCAAAGAAGTCAAAAAATCCAACAAATGTGGTCAAAGCAATGGGCAGAGAAATATTAACCACTCTGCCGAGGATGAGTCCAAGATCTCAAACAAATCCTAAAACAGGTCAAAGTAGGTCAGGATGGTCACTGGGTAGGAGGGAGGATTAAATGTATCTGTTAGTACTTACTGAAAGCATTGTATTTTATGGACTGTAGTAAAAACGTGGATAGCTGATAAAATCCAAAAGAACACAACACACGCTGGATAAAAGTCTTTATATACGAATGCAAAGCTTTCAGGTAAAACCCTTTCTCAATACTAAATACACCAGATAAAAGAAGCAAATGCTTATATATACACATCCAAAAACACATGACCGCAGCCAAAGTCATGTGACAAGAATTTTTTTAAAAAATATATATTAGTAAAGCAATAACAGTTTATAGCATAAGAAGCTAAACAAATAGTATCATATATAATATACAATATAATAACACAAAAAAATATAAAAAAAAAAAAATATATATATATATATATATATATATATATATATATACAAACTTAATATAAATATCTATTTCACATTACATTGCAATCTTGCAAGTATAGGTTTAATACTAACAGTATTGTTGAGACCTGGATCATGATCAGCATTCAATCTAATGATCCACTCATACTCTTTTATTTCAATGTAGTTATTAATATCTCCACCCCGAAGAAAGGGGGTCGCTAAATCAATAACTCTAAACTTAAAACTATGCAAATCACCATGTAGTTGAATATGATTAAACAAGGCATTATTTGCGTATTGCCTTCTTATTTCCGATTTATGCTCAATGATTCTATCCTTGAGCCTGCGTGTCATTTTTCCAACATAATATGACTGACAGGCAAAGCACGTTGCCAAGTAAACCACATTAGTCAAATTGCAATTAGCTTTGATGTTAAATCTAAATAAATGCTTGGTATAAGGATGCACATAAGTAGCAGAAAGCTTAGTATCAATCAAATCTATACAACATGAACAATTATGGCACTTATAAGTTCCATAACAAGAAATTTGGTATATAGATTTATCAAGTTCTGAAACAATAGGTTGAAAATCCTTATAGCATAACAACCTCTTCAAATTTTTCATATTTTTATAACTAAAATAAGGTTTGTTAGCTAATATTGAATGAATTCAGAATGAATATTTCGGAGGCATTGAGCATGAGTTGAAAAATGAAATCACTAAATTGGATGAGGAAATTAAATTAATGCCTTGTTTTAATGATGCATCCTCTCTGTATCAATCCCTACTTTGTAAATTGCATGAACTGGATGATAAACTTGAAGTTGCCAAAAAACGAAAACTATCAAGGGACATTACTGATTTCCGATTGGGCCATATATTTTCTTGGCCCAGGAATGTGTCAAAGGACATGGTAACAAAAGTTTAAAATCCTGCTTTACATGACAATGCGTCCATCAGAGCTCTAGATACATTTGAAGTATCTGACTCGAGTTCAAATGCTGGCGCTGTTAATCCATTAATGTTGAGTATCCCTTTAACCGTGCTTGAAGCTGTAGCCACACTTAATACGCTCAATATGCAAGGAGCTACAGCCTCATGTACTAACGAAGTTTTGGCTGGTGCACCTACTTTAAATGGAGATGTGCAGTCGGCGGTGAAGAAAATGCACCAATCTACTTTAAACTTTGTAGAAAAGCGTTTCCAGCTGGACAAGCCGGAGCACATACAGGAAAATCAGGTGAGAAGGGATTCTTCTCTAACAAGGCAAGCAACGTGCTCGGTGAAGCGCAAGAACGAGAGCCCTGCCAGGCAGGGCAAGAACTTCCGAAAATAGTCAAAGGTGTTTTAAATCTCTCTTCCTTTGTGTTGAATGATTCGTGCTTATCTATTTTATCTAAAGGTCTGAGCTTCATTCCTGCTGGATCGCTGGACTTGGTCAGCGTTTTAACTGACCTTAAGCTCTTTTTGAGAACTCTGAACTTGAAACTAATCTTTAATTCTGATAATGAGCACACTAATATTTGTAAGAAACGCAGTACATTTATTCCGATAAATGTACCTATTACAGTGGCGTTTCACGATCTTTGTGAGAATGAATTTAGAGTATGCTTTAGCAATCAAACAGGTCGATTGTCTTATAATTTAGATTATAATGAATATTTAGCATTGAATCACCTTAAACGAAATTCTAACATTATCATTAAACAGGCAGATAAGGGTGGAGCCGTTGTCGTCATGGACAGGGCCCATTATAATACATTAGTGAAAAAGTTGCTGGCAGACCCCTTAGCTTTTAAGGAAATTACATTTCAGAATGTTAAAAGTCATATTACTAATGTGAATTTATGTATATATGATTTACAGTTTAATAATAACCTTGATTTAGATTTATTTCATTTTTTTTCTGTACCTTGTCCTGTTGTTCCACAACTGTATGGACTTCCAAAGATACATAAATGTATGGTAGACCCCCCAATGAGACCTATAGTCTCTGGCAATGGTTGGGTCACTGAGCCAATCTCAGTTTATTTGCAGAAACAATTGTTTCCCTTTCTGGCTAAGTGCAACTTTATATTGAAGGATACATGTGATTTTCTGACAAAGTTGTCTGCTTGGTATTTTCAGAATTCTGATAATTACAACACTGATGATTATTGGTTCGTAACACTTGATATTGTATCATTATTTACCGTAATCCCCAATACGTTTGGTATCGAATCTATTAGGGAATTTCTAACAAATGACAAGTCCATGTTGGCTGATTCTGTGCAGAATATTTGTTTTCTTTTAGATATTGTGTTAAGCAATAATATCTTTATTTTTGATCAGAAACCGTATTTACAGGTCAATGGTGTGGCCATGGGTACTCCCGTGGCCAACACATATGCAAATTTAGTACTACATCAGTGGGAATTACAACATGTGCATGATGGGAACAATTTTTTGGATTCACGAATTAAGTTTTATCAGCGTTTTGTTGATGATTGCTTCCTGGTTTGGAAGGGAAATATTGCTGATTTACAACAATTTATTTCTTGTCTAAATGCAACCACTACTTTTCTGAAATTTAAATCTACTATATCTAGATATGAAGCTATATTTTTAGATGTTAAGGTTTATGTAAATGATGGGCTTATTAATACTACTATTTGTAAGAAACAAACGCATATTGGGAGATATCTACATGCAAGTAGTATGCATGCTACCCATGTCTTTCGTGGTGTGATTAAGTCCCAATTCATTGGGGCTAGTCGTCTTAATACTACGGATGAACTGTTTAATACACAATTGTTAGAAATGTATCATGAATTTAGTAACTGTGGCTATGATGTTGCTATGTTAAAACAGTTTATGGATTTGATTATACAAAATAGGAGTAATATATACTTACCATACTTTAGGAATGTTTATAATGTGCAGAATGAGATCCACACTGTTACTGTACAGGATACTACTACAGATGCACATATTAGATATGTTTCTACTTTTGCCAATAAGGTTGCTATTGTTAAAGGGGTAATCTATAAATACTGGCCTGTTTTGATGGCATCACCTGATGTTTCAAAAATATTAGCTAACAAACCTTATTTTAGTTATACAAATATGAAAAATTTGAAGAGGTTGTTATGCTATAAGGATTTTCAACCTATTGTTTCAGAACTTGATAAATCTATATACCAAATTTCTTGTTATGGAACTTATAAGTGCCATAATTGTTCATGTTGTATAGATTTGATTGATACTAAGCTTTCTGCTACTTATGTGCATCCTTATACCAAGCATTTATTTAGATTTAACATCAAAGCTAATTGCACTGACTAATGGTGGTTTACTTAAACGCGTCGTTGCCTGTCAGTCATATTATGTTGGAAAAACGACACGCAGGCTCAAGGATAGAATCATTGAGCATAAATCGGAAATAAGAAGGCAATACGCAAATAATGCCTTGTTTAATCATATTCAACTACATGGTGATTTGCATAGTTTTAAGTTTAGAGTTATTGATTTAGCACCCTTTCTTCGGGGTGGAGATATTAATAACTACATTGAAATAAAAGAGTATGAGTGGATCATTAGATTGAATACTGATCATGATCAAGGTCTCAACAATACTGTTAGTATTAAACCTATACTTGCAAGATTGCAATGTAATGTGAAATAGATATTTATATATATATATATATATATATATATATATATATATATATATATATATATATATATCTATATATATATTTTTTTTTTTTATATTTTTTTGTGTTATTATATTGTATATTATATATGATACTATTTGTTTAGCTTCTTATGCTATAAACTGTTATTGCTTTACTAATATATATTTTTTTAAAAAATTCGTGTCACATGACTTTGGCTGCGGTCATGTGTTTTTGGGTGTGTATATATAAGCATTTGCTTCTTTTATCTGGTGTATTTAGTATTGAGAAAGGGTTTTACCTGAAAGCTTTGCATTCATATATAAAGACTTTTATCCAGCGTGTGTTGTGCTGTTTTATGGACTGTAGCCATAGCTAACTTATTGAGTCCATCTAGTACCTGGTGCCATTCCATGATCTGGCTCCTTAAATTGAGAAGCAAAAAAGGTCCCCAGACTGGAGCAAGTCAGGGTTGTTCTTCCTGATCTGAACTTCAACTCTATGCTGAAGAGTAAAAAATGTCTGTTCTTGTGATCCTCACCTAAGAAGCAAGCCAGATGCACTTCAACACCCCTTAACTTTAACTTGAGGAGCACAAAAAAATTGAAAAAGTCCTCTACTTTGGTAAAAATGATTCCTACTTTTAAAAAAAAAATTGTCTTCTTCTTCTTCTTTCGGCTGCTCCTGTTAGGGGTCCCCACAGTGGATCATCTGTTTCCATTTCTTCCTGCCCTCTGCATCTTGCTCTGTCATATCAACCACCTGCATGTCCTCTCTCACTACATCCATAAACCTTATCTTAGGCCTTCCTCTTTTCCTGTTACCTGGTAGCTTCATCCTTAGCATCTTTTTCCCAATATACCCAGCATCCCTCCTCAGCACATGTCCAAACCAACGTAATATTGCCTCTCTGGCTTGGTCTCCAAATCTTCCAACCTGGGCTGACCCTCTAATATACTTATTCCTAATCCTGCCCACCCTCGTCACACCCAGTGCAAATCATAACATCTTTAACTCTGCCACATCCAGCTCTGACTCCTGCCTTTTTGTCAATGCCCCTGTCTCCAACCCATATAACATAGCTGGTCTCACTACCCTCTTGTAGACCTTCCCTTTCACTCTTACTGGTACTCGTCTGTCACAAATCACTCCTGACACTCTTCTCCACCCACTCCATCCTGCCTGTACTCTCTTCTTCACCTCTCTTCCACACTCACCATTACTCTGAACTGTTGATCCCAAGTATTTAAACTCATCCACCTTCGCCACCTCTACTTCTTGCATATTCCTCTATCATCATTAGTCATAGGCATTATAAACATTAGTCCTAAAACAAAATTCAGAAATACTGCAATGGAAATGAATGCTGGTACTGTGCTACCAACTGAGTGGCATCTGCTGTTCACGCTCCATAACACCTTGCACCTGGGGTGCCTGTCCCCTTCGCCTCACCCTAGCTATGCCTTTGTGATGGACCCTAGCAATGGACAATGTTTATGCCATTTATAGCCCAGACACATGAAATACTCAACTGTTGTGATTGAAACTAATCAAAATAAAGACTAAAACGTAGTATTTAGTAATTAAAACTAATCAAAAACAATGACCAAAAACAACAGTATTTATTATGTTTGTCCAAACATCCATGGCTTATGTACATTATGGAGTTGAATGGCTCAGCTTTCAAAGAGGGACAGAGTCCATTGCTTAGACACTCACATATCCTTCTGACCAGCTACCCTCTGACAGTGGCATTAGCTGTGAAATCTGTCCATACTTCCAAATGGAAGAAAATTAGAAGCATGGTGGTCTTCCAAGACAGTTTTCATACTGGGGACTGAGTCTAGAATGTGTCTTTTAGTCCAAACTCACAGAACATTAATGCATGAATGATCTCTGCAGTGCAATGAGTATACCCCAGCCCTATGGTGCAAATTTAATAATGTTCCTGCCACTCATAATTAGAATGCTAGTGGTCTGAGATGAAGAATGTATGCAAAATTATCAAGCCACTGATAAATGTTTCAGTGGATTCCAAAATAAGCACTGAGCCTTTTGAAACATGAAGACAAGACTATAACTGAGAAAGACGTGGAGATTTTGTGACAGCTCAGAACTTGGTTTCAGAGGTAAAGTGGTTCTTATGTTCTTGTTTGAGAAACTACAACCTGAGTGACTAATGTAATTAGAGACTGGAAAGTTTTTTTCTTGTCATTTTTCTCATTCTCTACTGACCATCAGGTCTTCTTGACAGCCCAGATGGACCATTTGTTCCCCATCAACCACCAGAGTGAGGGTTGGGCTTCCTCAGAAGAAACTGTCATAGTATATTTGATGGTATTAAGTCATTAATCTCTGTACTGGTTCTAGGCTCACTTCAGGATGGACTCAAAAGTGAATGTCTCACTGCCAAGGTAGCAAACCTGTTCTAGGGTCCAACTCTTCAGGGTGTGCAATGGGACAGTGCTCCACTACTGTGGTCACACAATGCCTTATCTGCCCAATCCCACTTGTGACCTGGTGTGTACTCTGCCATGCTCACTGATGTACACTAGCAACATGGCAGTTATATGCCTTCCCAGTACATCCCTCATCCTTCCCTCACTTCTCATCAGCTTCTCTCGTGCCAAGGATGGTTATCACATCTGGGTCACAGATAGGGTGCCATCCATCTATGCCACAGAGATGACATTGGAGACACTAAAAAGTTTTGGTTATTTATAAAAAGTATCATTTGTAACAAAGCCAGAAGAAGCTGGCACATATCTTAATTACTAAATGGTTATCTGAACCAACCAATACTGAAAGAGTGAAGCAATGCTTTGTTGTATTTGTTTCACCTTTTGATTTGAATGAAAGCAGCTTGTATTTTAAGAAAGAATGTTTGGCAATAAATTGATAGTAAAGGCATTTTGTTTGAATCTGGAAGGCTGTGTAGGTGAAACAGCTGAAAACCTGGGGCAAAATACTTTTTTGCAACTTTTTTCTTCCCTGCAAATGGCAACTGTTTCAGTTATCTCTAAAGCTATGTCCATTCATTCCTTGTTCTGAGCAGAAGTAAGCAACCATAAAGGGAGCTCACTTTAATACTTTACCATTTTCACTTCACTTGTTGTAGCAGTGCTTAATGGGTGGGTTTGTAACCAGCGGTGTAGCAGAAGTCACCCTTGGGCACAATATTCTTAAGAAGTCTTGGTCCCCTTAAAAGCAGGGATTTCTATTACAATATATGGACTCCACTGGGGATTGAAATGGGATTTGTCAAGAAAAGGGGAGCATGCTTACATTATTCCTCTCCCACACCATGTGGCTCCTCCATCACCCAGGCCACTATTCAAACTCAGGTCATCTAATCCATAACCAGGAGTTCGTAGGTATGTAGCAGGATAGATGCCCTTCTGGGCAATCTAAAGCCTAGCCAATTTTCCTCAAATGTGAGAATCAAATCCTGTACCATGTGACAGCGAGGTAAACACCTTACACATTATGTCAACCCCCAATTTCCACTCAATTCTGCAGAGCCAGTCAATACTTCAGGACAAGAGGTCAACCCTGTCATTTTTGTAATGGCAGATATTTGGCATACACAGGATGCAGGAATTCCAGAAATTCAGTCAAGTATGTTACTAACCTGTAGCTGTCTTGGTACTTTGGGTACATTGAAAGTAGGGAATTGTTGAAACCACAGCTGGAAAAAAGCTGATGCAATCCAAGGCTCGAATCAGATTATAGGCAAGAAAGTACAGTTGTGCAAGTAAATTTACTATAACTGTAGATGACAATGCTAGGAACAAATAAATAAATAAATGTCCACTCCCTGACATAAAAAAAATTCCAAAAAAATTGTAATATTGTATTAAATATTGTAAAACAAAAGAACAACTAGCTCTAAACGGTTGCTGGTTATATTGTTGGCACCAACCAGAAAACCTCTTACATTTGCTAATATAAGATTGTCCAGTAGCAGGCTTTCTTGTCTCCAAGAGTACCTGCTACAAATCCTCAGAAAACAGGTGACTAAAACGAATTTAGGCCATATCATTCAGGCAGTCAATAGAGGTTGATTGCTTTCTTGTCTCCAAGAGTACCTGCTACAAATCCTCAGAAAACAGGTGACTAAAACAAATTTAGACCCTATCATTCAGGCAGTTAACAGAAGTTGATTGACGTCAGGGTGTATCAGACACCCCTGTTCTTGTGAAAGTTGATCCAGTCTGTGTGGAAGGTCGTGGTAATTGCCCTTGGTTATTTCTAAAAGTTGTCTATGTCAGAAGGGGGTCACCACAATGATATTGGGGGAATTCCTTCTGAATCTTTAGAAGTATCTTGGATATTAGTGGCAAGGGTGGCAAAGCATACAGGAACAGTCCTGTTCAAGGAAAAGAAAATGCATCTGTCTTCCAGGCCTTCTTACATGGAGTCCTGCAACAGCATCTTGCCAGTTGATTGTTCAGGGAGGAGACAATGAGGTCTACATAAAGAACTCCACACAAATGGATCAAATTTTGGAAGACCTCCCAATCTAGTTTCCATTTCCCTTTCATTGCACTTTTTGATCATCTCTGCAGCAGAGGGGCCAACAACAATCTCTGTCCAAAGGGGAATTTGAAATGTCATTATCATTATCATCTGGAAGGTTCTGAGAATGCAGCCATGCAAACCTCCTCAAAACAGTACCAGTGACCACAGCCCTGAAAGAAGTATCAACAGAGTTGTACACACACTGTAAACAATGGAGTAGTGACCTATGTAGTAGAAGAAACTAGATTTAAAGCAAATATTTCCTCACAGGAAGGAACTGCAGATAAAACATTCCTCATACTTTATTGAATTTATATTCATTTATATTCACTTCAGCCTTTACTCTCCCACTGTGCTTTTTGGTCCAGCAGCTTGGTTTTTGGTTCGTGATTCCTCATACTTTCACAATTATTCAGAACAAACTTTAACACGTGAGCCTGACAATTCAAAAGTCTGAAAATCAAAGTTGCAGAAATATCCACTTTTTTCCCATACTCCTCAATAATGTTCCCATCCTTATCAGAAAAAAGTATGATTGAAATTAACTGAATGTTTAGCAGCAGTGGGATCAACTAAAGCTATAGCTGCTGGGTCAGGTTTGTAAATAGTATATAAAAACGTAAAAGACTAAGTAACATTACACATTCCATCTGCCTTTTTTGCAGCAGCTGGCTGACAATTAGGAACATTTCAGGCAGTAACACATATATCCTCTAAAGCAGACAGAACAGGGAGTACATTCTGGAAATTTCTTCTGTAACAATTTGTAGTATTTTTGAGGGACTAAGAAACCTCAGTATTCTCCCAAAGAAAAACAGTGGTGCATTCTGCAAATAGTCTCAGAGAAAGAGAAACTCCCACTGGGAGAATCAGAAACTGAGGAGAGAATCCTGCATTTGTCCCTTCATCTTCCTGTTTAGATTTAGAATCGTGAATCTCTTCAGGAAAAGAGGTATCCCTCTCTTTTACCAGAAACTACTTTACAAGAAAGATCAACAGCCTGAGTTAAACCCTGACTCAGTGAACTACTCCTGACTAAGGAAACAGGAGGAGGAGGAGTAGGTACAGGCTTAGTTTTCTGTATATTTTTTGACAGGAAAAAACAGGGCCAACCATGTTACTAATGATAGCAGCAGCTTCTCCAGGGATGGGCACAGCACTATGACACTACACAAGGAAGCCTTCCCTGTTCCCTCTCCTAGGACCTACAAAAGTGGATCTCCCTTGCTCACTGAGGGGATCCCAACAGCCACACAGGATGTAGCTAATCCTTGGTCTATTGTGGCTGCAGGTGCTACACCACAGGGATCCGGGGCAAGAAAAGGAGTGGTCTGAGGTAAAACAAATGGCCACAGCAGAGTCACCTACCTGCGGTTGAGGCAAAATGCTAGCCTGCTGTGGTCTGAAGGCTGTTTGCTTAACTTTTTCTTCTTCTGGCTGGAAGCAGGGCTGACCATGGGACCAGTAATGTGTTCCATGATCAAGCTGAAAATGGTGCCTCTTTCCAATAGAAGACAAGCAGCAAATGCCAGTAAAAACTACAAGTCTTTAAAAGTCACTTTGTTCAAAGAAATATAAAGTACAAGCATTTTAAAACATTTTGTTAGCCTTCCAAAAGTAAAATAAAAACAATTTCTTCACAGAAAAAATCACAACTTTTAAACTAAGAAAAAGGAGTGCTCCTAATTAAAAAGTATGATACAGTCTTGTGAGAGTCTAATAAAACACAAAATGCCTTGCTTTAAAATAACTTTCCTGAAGAGGAAAGTGATAAAATACAAACAATACTTAGAAAATGGAAGTTTTTTCCCCAAAGAGAACTGATCTGCCCAGTAAAGAAACATCACCAAGCCAAGCCAAGTATCAATCCATGAAAGCCTCAGAGGAGTTTACTCTTCAGTGGCAGTAAAGTTCTGAAGGGCTTGGCACCCAAACTTGTCTTTTATTCAGCTCAACTTGAGCTGCCTGACAGTATGGGTGTATGGAAGGTACCCTGAAGCTTTGGAAGCTGGCCAGCTGATATATCCTTGGCAGCATATAACCCCTATATAGCTAAGGCTAGTGCAACAGTAATCAATACAATGAACATCTAGGTAAAACTCAATAAAGGCTTTCCTGAGTCCAGAACTAGATAAGGCTTGATAAAGGCCTTTCTAGGTCTAGACAGCAATCAGTGGATTACATCACCCTCCACTATGCTGCCAACCCCTTTCAGAGACTTGTGAAATGCACTGATAATATAGAAAGTGTGTTCTGGCTCCTGAAAACATCTCTTCTCATGACTAATTTTCAGTAGATTATTGTACAAATGCCTCAAATACAAGTCTTGGGTCTAGCTGTCCTAGATGTCCTGGGTCAAGAACACCTTCTAACATATTTGTGTAGGACTTATCTGTCAAATGGTAATTTTTCCAAGCAGGATACTCAAAATCTGGGGAAATCAGAAAATGTAGCATTTCAATTAGTCATCCGAAATCCTTGATTAATCTGATTTAGAGTAAACGTAAATGGCATTAGGGACTTTTTCAAAGAAGGACTTGCTTTGAGTCCTATGTCAACTAGAAAGGACACATATCACTTGCCTCACCCCTATTCACAACATTATTACATGCGGTGCATTTTGAGTTAGACAGCTTATCACAAGTGCCAGCTGCTGTTATTACATACTTACCCATTAGAAATGCTCAACAGATTACCTCTTTACTCTCACTACACATGGTAATGGCAAAAACCAATAATAATGAAAAAAGAATAAATGGATACCACAGTATTATTTACCTGACCATTGACGACCAAAAAGAAGACACTCCATTTGCTTTATGTTCAGACCTAGCAAACAATATCTTTTCTTCATCTCACTTGGGAGATACTCCAGTTCCTCAAGTTGTTGATTCATCTTGTAGTAATAATACCTAGAATGTCAGAAAGGAATTATTAGTCTGTAAGACTAACAGCAACCACTAATGTCCAGGCCCTACTGGACTCTTCTTGGCTGTATTCTGAAATTTCTGTCTTACTTAACTAAATATTTAACTCTGCCATTGAATTCCAAAATGTTAGTATTCTAATGTTCACATCCTACTACTTTATCCTCATATTATGTAATTTCTATTCCCACTTCTGGCATCCAGTTTTCATTCCTCCAAGTAAAAAGCCACTATCCACAGAGGTCATTGTGTGGTCATGGAAATTTTAGAACTAAATTGTGTACAGTGAATTATGTTTTTTGCACGTATTTTTCATCTTACATTGTGTCCTGAACTTCCTGTATTAAATTGTAGATTTGGTTATGCATAAAAATCAATCCATTTCCAAAATGCTGTATACACAATACAGTGATTGTAAATATTACAAGTGCGGAATAAAGTCAACATTCTGAAACTCATTCTTAAGGGTGCATAAAGTGCCATATGCAGACAAAAAAGTTCCATTACATAGCCTTGTCTCACCTAAGCTTGCATCATTAAATCAATTACACAAACACACAGCACACCCACTTGATCCCATCATTATATAAGCCAATACTACATTACAAAATAAGGATTTTATTTCAGGGCCAATCCCCTCAGCCCTCCCTCCCTTTGTTATTCTCACTCATGTGCTACTGAATCATGGAGAAATAGTGACTGCCGACACACAGTTAAAATTCATCTTGTTCTCTTTCTCCAGGAAGCTGTGAGACTAGGCAGATGAATAAGCACGCACATATGAGCATTAAGATCTCACTTATATATAAATCAAGTGACTGCCTGCTCAAGCTGTTAAATTGAAGTAATTATGACATGACTTCTGGTGAGCTGAGTAAGACTGTAAACCATAAAAAAGACAAGTCAGGTAAAGATTATTAATGCTAATAGCAGTGGCTTAATTGGCAAATGAGCTAATAGCCAGCAACAACAGAATAAGTCATCTCTGTATTTACAAAGCAGCTGCAAGAAAATCAGTTCTCAGCTGTGCCAAATAATTTTCTCATCCAAAGGAAAACTAGCAAGCACTGTATTTATTAAATGACTGGATAAATAAAAATAAATAAATATATAAATAAACCATAGTTGTTAGTTTAAGTTTAAGACTTAAAGCAAACACTGTTTTTCACAAACCAGAATAACGTATCTTCAAAAATGGTTGTTCAAAGCTAGATTATAGCTTGGATCCAAGTTAAACTTTAAAGCTTTTTCATGGGGTCACAATTCAAACAAACCTTATGTGCCTCAGATTTTGAGGATTGCATACCATGGTATTGTCCATGAAAGGTTTTACAAATGATTGTCATACTGCGAAAATAGCAAATGAGAAAAGATTTGAATCTTTACAGTGTTTTTTTTCCTTGTCATGGTGTGGATAGGGGTTATGGAGATGAGGTAGACCGCAGTGGGGACTGCAGCATAAGCCTGCCCCCTTACAAAACTTGTTTTTTAAATGTTGTCACCCACAGGTTTGGTAAGTGTATTATTTAATGGGTTTACATCAAGTTTGAAGTTAGCAGGAAGCTTTGGCATCTTATAGGGATCCTCTTTACACACCCTCTCCAATATTTTGTTTGAGCAACACTGACTTATGCCCATGGCTTGGACATAGCTGCTCTTTAAGGCAATGTATATGCTCTCTGTAAAACTTCTTTAAGTCCAACTTGAACAATGTACTCTTCCCCCAGATGCTCTTATAACATCTTTTTCCACCTTTATCCTTACTCTTCACGTCCAAGTTTTCTGCTGATCCATCACTGATGAAGTAACCCTGCACTGCATGCTTTTAACCAGCATAATATTTTTTCAAATTTCCTGCAAAGCTGTGAACAGTGCTCAAGATTTGGCCTTAGGAGTACCCTGTAAACTGGAAGGCACATCAGTCTTGTAATCCATGTCATTTTATGCACTGTGATATCTGACAAGCATTCAGCATTGCATTTTCAAACAGCATGGTATGACAGCTCAGAAGGAATATTAATTCGAAATCATTTTCCTTCTCTGTCCTGCTTCAATTCAGATTAAAGTCACTAGCGATCATTTCAAATGGCTTCTCATCCAAACTGTATAATGCTACACTTGTTTTACAGCAATTTACACCTACCACCTATCTTCCTACAATGTTAACAGGCCTTACCTGAGCTCCTCATCTGTAATGACCAAACCAAACTTGAATGTACTCTTCAAACCTAGCATGATATCTGACCCAATTATATTGAATAGCACAGGCTCTAACACTGAATCTTGTGGCATTCCATTGCTTACCAATTCTTCTGTGAATAACAACCCTGTAACATCCAGTATCTGTTTCCAGCTTGTTAGGCTGTTTCCAGTCCACTGTATCAATCTGGAATCCCCTTCAACATCCTCACTATTTCTGGATTCTTCTTTGTGTTACAATTCTGCCTGGGCTGTGCCTGACCCAGACATTGAGGAATTTACCTTCTGTCACTCTCACCCAGGCAGATAATCTTCATTCCCAACAACACTGTATCTCCCCCTTAGGCAGCCCCTGCCATAACTTCAGTTCCCACACCCTCTACAGTTTTATTGGTCTAAAGTAGAACAATGCTGAATTAAACTCCATTACTAAAAACAAAGTATCTACTGATATTGATTGTGGGAAACATTAAGTTTTTACCCAAATGACAAAACATCAAAGATCATAGTCCTGACAAGAGCTCCAGTTCCCTCACTGGGATCAACAACAGCTCAAGAATCATGAATAGAAATAGGAAATATAGGAACACCAAGATCTGAACAAGACTATATTGCTCCATTAACATACAAGTAGCTAAAAGTAAAAAGAAAAGCAAACAGATTGTGTTTAACAATTCAGAAGAATAACTAGTAGTTCTTTCCACTGTGATAGTGAACGCACCTTTCACTCAGTAGTTCTGGAATATTTTCCCCATGAAGGTTCTCAGTTCTCCATTAACTTAGATATGGTAATTGAGGATGGGAGAGTTTATTATTCAACTCAAGAAAGGACAGCACTGGCAGATGTGTATCATGTAAGCTTCAAAACATTGGTTGCCAACCTATCTCTAATGACATTAGTTTCCTCTATTTCTATCCCCTACTGTCAGTGCAAATGTTGGAAGGAGGCATGACAATTTCCATGATGTTGGTGACAAATATACAATTCCCTTTCAGATGTCTTAGAAAGACCCACAGTAAGGTTTGTCCACAATCAACTTTATGAGTCAGAAGCCCAATATCAAATGCAGGTGAAAAAAAAAGACTTTTTACATTGAAATGTTCTACGAAAGAGCACATAGAACAAGATATGGCCATTGAAACGGCTCCTAGTCTACCATGAGTTACAGCTGTCATCATAATAATGCCCAAAGAATTGGTCCAAATACATATACCGCAGTAACTGGACTGACTGCTTCACTATTACAGCATAAAAGAATGAAAGTATTATAAAGAAAAATCTGTTATTGTAGTTCTTTTTTGTCTATGAAGTCTTGATTAGTCCTTCTCAGAACTGAACCCAGTTGCCTGTTCTTCTATACCTCCTGTGCTAAACAGTAATCTATGAGGGAGTCTAAGCAGATTTTTAATCATAATCTTAGTGACAACAATTAAACAGATTCCTCAGTACTAGTGCAAGATATTATAATTTGTAACTCCCAAATCAAAAAGCATATTTCAGCATTTCCTTTATGGGACTTAATTTTGGGTTAATAAAGTGATTCATGCTAATGCTAGATAGTATATACCTACTTGTCCATAAACAGACACACACTCTCTCCTTGTTTTTTTTCTTCACCTGTTAAATGGTAAGTAAACTGAGCCATGACTTAGGCAAATGAGGCAAAGAATACACACACACACACACACACACACACACACACATATATATATATATATATATATATATATATATATATATATATATATATATATAAAGGTTCATAGGTTCATAGGTAGGTACTAGGCTGTTGGCCCTAGGGCCTATACAAGCCTATCCATAACGATTCCCTGGCTATTGCTTCCCACAAATATTTACTTTCCTGTTTTCCTGTACCCCTGTCTAGCAGGGCTACTGATGTGATCCCCGGGGTGAATTTCCTATCTCCCATACAATCATCAAGGTTCCTCTGGAAGAGGGCCATTGAGGTGCTCTGCCTGACATGTATGGGCAGCCTATTCCAGAGTATGGGGAGACTCTGGATCAGAAACCTATCCCTCCAGCATGTTCTATTCATCGTGATGACAAGGTTAAGATCCCTGGAGTGTTTGCCTCAGAGGGATTGGGATTTCTTTATGTCTAGCATGTCCAACAGCTCTGGGTTTGACATGGTCTTGCATGTTAAGCAGAGATCGGCTCTAAGTAGATGATATGTGACAGAGTATAGCTGGAATTTCTTTAGATGGTCAGCATAAGGCATCTTCTTTAGGCCTGTGATTCTTTTTGTGAGGTATTTCTGCGGCCTTTCTAGTTGTTGCAAATATCTTGTGAGGTACATACCAAATGGGGCATTGTATTCTATAATGGGTCTAATGAGGGATGAGTACAGAGGGACAATGACCTCCTTTTTTCTGGATGAAAAGCCTTTAGTGATGAGGTGTGCCACATAGAAGTATTTTCTAACTGTTGTGGCTATGTGGTTATCAAAGTTAAGACCACTGTCCACCTATGTCCCTAGGTCTCTTATCACACTTTCAGTATTTAGTGTACTGCCACCTATGTGGTAGTTCACAGGAATGTGTTTTTTTCCCAAAGGGGACAACTATACATCTTTTGGCATTTAGCTTGAGCCCATGGCTCTGGCACCAGGGATCTGTTTCGATAAGGCCCTTTTGTAGTACATCCACATCATTTGGGGATTCAATAATGGCTCTCAGCTTGCAGTCATCTGCGAACTTTGTAAACCAGAGTCCCTTAGTGTTGTCCTGTACTTCAGAGAAGTAGATGCCAAACAAGAGTAGTCTCAGGACAGAACCCTGCGGTACACCATTTGTCACATGTCTGGAGCTGGATTTGGAGTCGGCTTCTTTTACAATGTGTGTTCTGTCAGTAAGCCAGTTTGCAACCCATCGAGTGACATAGGGATTAATGCCCAGCTTAGTAAGTTTATCTATGATTCCAGAATGGGGGATGGCGTCGAAAGCATTGGCAAGGTCCAAGTAGGCTGTGTGAACTACCTTACCCTCGTTCACAGCTCTGGAGACTGATTTGAAGAAGTCGATCAGGCTCAGGAGGCAAGATCGGCCCTTCACAAACCCAAACTGTGTAGGGTCCAGTGTTTGAAGGTTGCCAATGTCTTTGTTTATAAGTTCCTTGATAATATGTTCCATGCCCTTGCAAATCTGGCTCGTCAGACTGATGGGATGTTAGTTCCCGGGATCCAAAGTGAACACATACATAAACATATACATATACATATATCTGTGTGTATTCACATTTACAAAAGCCTCCTAAATGGTATGTCTTTGGCATTAACTATATGACGTACAGGTAACTTACATAGGCAGAGTCTGAACATGCAAATTCTACACAGACAGTAACCGGAGGTCACGATCAAGCATCAAACCGCAGACTAGTGAAGCAGTAGTTTCAGCAAAATAAGCTCAGGTCCAACCAGTCTGCACAGCTGGTTTATGTGTTAGGATGTAAAAGTTCTAATGTCACATCATGGGCACAAGCTATAATGAGCATACTAAATAACCTTCCTCACCAAATTGCCTAACTCATGTATTTCAGAATCAAAGGCATCTAATAACTTTTCCTGATCACAGCTGCAGGAGATGAGATTTACAACTGCCAGGGAAGAGGGTTGGGGACTACAAAATTTGGAAAACTGTGTTTGTTTCTGTGATATTTACAATGTACTGTACTCCAATTCATGTGGTTGACATGGGTGTTGCTGTTACAAGACATTCTGTGATCTCTATCCCCATCAAACTGAAAGTTTGTTTTCTGTCAGACTCACTTCTTCCAGTCCTCCGTTAGAACCAACGAACAACATACAATAAGCAAATCTATTCAGATAGAGCCCCAAATCTGATAGTTATAAGATTGTCTGCTAAACATGGGGTAAGACCATAGAATAGTGTGCAGTAGTTCATATGAACATATAAAACACATATTGTGATTCTGTTTCATCCCAGTGGATTTAAGACAGTAAGAGTTGAAGCCTGCAATGCTCATTATTCTGTAAAGCAAAAATGTGTCAACCTCTCTTCTGCACAAAAACAAATATTTACTTACTTGACCAGTTCAGCAGCAGCTTTGAAAGGCAAAGCACTTGCTTGAAGGTATTTTGCTAAGATGTCAAAAAATACGACGTCCATATCTTCCACACTGATACCTTTTTCATTAACAGTGTGACGAGATGCTGCCGGAAGAAAAAGCACAATAAGTAGCTATACTATGGAACACATCTTGTAATGTCAAATTATTTCTCCTATTCCATCCCCTTTAGACACTCACACACTAATGTCCATTTTGTAACGCTGAAGCTTTCTCTTTTCCTTTGATAATATTAAGGAATTCCCAGACTGTCTTATATATGTGACAACTAAAAGAGTGGTTGCTTTTAGAGAGGATACAGATGATATAATTAACACATGGTACATGATATATTCCCTATTCCCACAAAAGCCAAAGTTTCATCTCTCCCATGATCTTGAGTGGGCCAGACATGTGGAATGGATCACCAGCATGAATCTCAGGTTATGTGACTGCACTGCACCTTCACAATGGGCCATCACTTCTCCTCTTTTAGTTGTTAAGGGTCAGAACTACTGACAATCCCCCAATTTCATGGTTGAGTGGGCAGTCAGTGACAGCTGCAAGTGGCTAAACACAGTGGTATAGAGTTCTGGCTTTACACTTCCATGCCACAATCTGTCTTCTCTTGGACTTACTACTGAAAGTGCTCATATGTGGAGAAGCAGAGTCTTGCTTCCCCTTCCCAATAAAAGAGAGCTGCCCTCTGGATACTTTATCTTCCTCTCACTAACCCTTTGTGTTGCAAAACCACTTCTGATACCAATGATATTATTTTGCTACTCCTTTCTGAATGTATAGATGCTACTTGTTTCTAAATTTATAGTTGTACTTTAATCCATGGCTAGCTAGACAACTAACATCTGGCTATCCATTTCAACCAAGCCCCATCCCAGTCATTCCCTACATCACTGTTATCTCACAGGGATAAACAAGCTACTAGATGCTTAACTCAGGGAGGTGGGATCAAGAACCATTAGTCATGGCCCAGAGCTACAGAGGATTACCTGCATTCTTTGGATGGCTTTCCATGCAGTGACACTGCCACAGTCGAATTCTTGAGAAAATTTTCCTACATCAGTGAACCCTCACACTGTTCACCAAGCTTACCTTCTGTATATCCTGTAAGTTACCATATCCCAGGTCTCCACACAAATCAACCCTGCAGGGGCAAACATCTCAACTTTCACCAGGAAGGAAGTAGCAACCATCAACAGCTTGATTGCACCCTCTTTCTCTGCTCACCCCATAGTCGGGATTTGTTAATTCAATCCCTAGCAGGGGTAGCAACACAGTAGGAGCAAACCTCAGTGCCAGTAGGACAGCTATGTAGCAGCCATTTCTTTTAATGCAGTGGGAATCATGCTGATAGTTAACAGACATGCCCTTATGTGGGTGTATCATCCAGTAATGTATTTATCTGTAGCCATTGTGGCTTACATGTTCTTTTGGAGCCTTTCCATTGAATGAAGGAACATGGGTTTTAATACAACATGGCCAAATATAAGAAAATGACTCTCAGTGGAACTGACTTCATGTCTTTCTGGTAATAGCCAAAAATGACACTGTAGTGATAAAGTATGGCAGGGTGCTGCTCCCTGGGAGCAGAGAACTACTGAACTTTTGCCCTATATATAAGATGCACAGCTGAGATACTTGCTTATCGGTGAGCATATTCTGTATGACCCTGCAGAATTTGCTGTGAAGGACTAGGAACATTTTTTATTGTGTCAGCCAAATTTCAGCTTCAGTGTAATAAACTGCAGTTTCCCATGGTATATCTGACTACAGCCCATCACTGATGTGTCTGTTTTGTCCAGTTAAAAACTTAAAACTAATACCACTACAAGCATTTCTTAGCCATCAAAAGTGGTGAAACTAAGTCAAGCAGTACGGCCACCTCAACATACCTCTTAACCTGCATACATCGAAAAAAGGCCCTTAAAATACAGGATCATCCAGCTAAAAATCTGAACAGCTAATTAGCATCAACTCTGAAAATCATATAGCACACAGCCGCTTCCAATAGGAATGTGAAATGCTACTCAGACATGTTTAAAAACAGACAGTGGCATAAATTATGGAAAAACATAAGCACATTATCAGGGCCAGCATAAAATATGTAGACTTTAATGAACTATATTGTAAAATTATGCCACACAAGGTCATTTATTTTTGCTTCAGAAAAAGGGAGTTTTAAGATGTGTGATCTCTTTCTTTAAATTACTGTTGCCAGTAGTATGCTGGTCAGGTAACATGTTTTTTTTTTTTGTAAACTAAACAACTTCAAAAATCGTGATGATGTGGATTCAGAAAATAGTGTGAAAGGCCAAATCAAGCCTGAAAAAAGGGACATACCTCCAAAAATTAGGGACATCCTAAATCAGGCCTGGAAACAGGAACATTCCTCCAAAACAGGGACAGTTGAGAGGTCTGCTCCTCAAAGCCTATGAGCTGCTACTGCATCCCAGATGTGCAGTTAGTGCATCAGTTCAGAGTCAATGCAGATGTATGTGCCCCTTGCTTTTACTTAGAAACTCTGTCACAGTTGCAAAGCTCAGTGACATTCCTCAGTTGGAAAAGCAACTGTACCAGTCAAGCTGCCTTAGTGCTCAGCATCCAACAACCCCAGTCACCACAACTCTAAGGAACCCTGCCCCAGTGAGTCCCTTATCCTGAACTGATAAATGAACAAGCAGAGACTAACAGCAAAAGTAAATTAATCATCTTTTTCTAAAGTTTCAACTTACACATATAGTAACGAAATCTTTCAAGGTCAGTCATAACATTCAAGAAGTCTTGAAAATTCACCTTGCCATCATCTGCAATATAATTAGGTATAATTAAAATACTTCCAAGTTTGTAATAGAGTAAAAATAAAAGACTAAAATAAGCAGATGAGAATAGATCTAGTAGTTCAGAGATTAATATAATAATGTTATGTTATAGAAGTATCTGACCTATACAGTAGACATTAAAATTTGAATGTGCCACAGCTGCAGCTCTATTTCTGCTGTATACCTTAGCAATCTCCTGACAATGAGCCTTAAACCTACTCAGGTGTAAACAAAAAAGAAGGAAAGAAGGCAGGAAGGAAGAATATAGAGCAAGTTGTTCAGTAAATAAGAAGTGCGTATTATAAAGAGGAATAAATATTCAGCTTAAAATTTCTAATTTGAAAAGAAAATTATTAAGTCTATCACCAAGAAATACAAGAAAATGTATGCACAAGCCATGTGATGGCCATCACTTAAAAACAACCATAGTATTTTTTTTTTACAATGACTGATAAGGTTTACTAAATTATGACTACTGCAGTGAAAAATCATAGTCAACCCTATTCTATGTTTCATTCAAGACATGCAAAGAAAAATAAGTGTTGAAAATCCACTTTTCAGGGGGCCCCTTTGGAGTGTGCTCATGCCCGAAAATGGTCCTCAGATTAGTGTATTTACCAGGTTATCAAATATGAAATAAAGAAAGAAAATTAAACTTGGAAACTACTTACTATCAATATCAGCTCTTAGTAATGTTCCTTGGCTGTCTTTGTCTCTTAATTTGAGTCCTACGTGTTGTAGAGTTGACCTCATTCCAATGAGGTCGATCGTATCATCCCACTGCCTACTGTACAGGTTGAATAACGAACGGAAGGCTGCTGTAAGCACTACAATAAGATACACATTAGAAACAAAAGTGACTTTTTAGCATTCATTTTAGAATTACTTTCAATTTTATCTAAGGGGTTTAATCACCTTTGAGTTCAGAGTAATCTGTGATCACCAAGCTTAGAATTATATAACTTGAACCAGAGTTTCTATCAAGATGCCAACAATGTCAAGGCCTTTACTTAACAGGCAATTTAATGCTGCTTCAAGCATGGTGGACAGATACAGGACTGCTGAATGAAGACAGGTTCAGTGAACTGAGCCCTGCTGAGCTTTTGGAACTGAAAAATCATGCTCAAAATGTACAAACCATATCTTCCTGTGGAAGATGAATCTCTCCACACCACCATGCAGGATAGGGCTGTGCCATGGCAGCACAGCTAAATAATCACTTCTGAGTGCAGTTCAAGGAAAGTTAAATTCCTAGCAAAACACCTTTAGTCAAAGAATGTTCCAGACTATCGATTTCAGGTTATACTGTCTATGATGTGACTGTGATAAAAACAGTTTGACAAACCATTTGTAACAGGCATGCAAGCTTGTTGATCTGACTTACATTTCATATTTACTGCACATCTATTACTGATGGCTTAGTTCTGACATCTTTGGCTACTGTAACTCGGTCATGGTTGGAAGAGGACCATTTGATCAAGTCAAGCAACCCATAAAATGAAAATTAAAAGACAGCATGATGCTATCAGGCTTGCTCATTAGAGTACAAGTTCTTCTTGCACTTAGTTCTTTAGTTAATTTCTTGCTTGTGTGTCTGCCCAGGATCCCTGATTTCCTGTATGTTGTAGTCAGGTGCTCCCATTTCTTCCCATATCCCAAAGATATTATGCAGGTAAAAACTGCCAATTCTTCCTACTGCCTGTAAATGTATGTGCTGTGTGACAGTGAATGAGTGTGTTTTCCCTGCAGTAGGCTGGCACTCCATTCAGTTTTAGTTACTCTTGTTCCTTTGCCTTGTTTTATTTTCTAGGACCCTGTGCCTCCTCTGCCCATCAAAATTCAAACTTGTATCAGATTTCAGTACATTCTTTCTCTAGAAGTGGGGCATCACCAGATTCGTTAAGGTGAAAATCATCAGTGAAGCTGTCATTCAAGCAGACTTCATGGTGTTTGTGCTCTCAGTGCTACCCAGTCATAACAGCATTTGTGAGTCCCTAACCCCATCACTGGGTGGAGGAATGAGCTACCCACATCATCAAAGGAACTCACAATGCACACCCCAAGTGCATGCTTCTTTGCACTTGCTAATAAGAGTTAGCACCATGTTGTGGATTAGCCATCTGAAAGCTGACACCTCAGGATGTCCTCTGCAGTGCTGCGCCTCTGAGGAATTGTAGCTGTGCCTAGCTCCATTCTGCCCTCCACTGCAGGATGGGCACACCCATCCTCCCTTGTCAGTGTCATCAAGGAGCTGAACTTGGGTTGCCTGGGCCATAGTCAGTGCCTTATTCTTTTATGCCACAGTACCAGCCATAGTTCTTTTGTTTTGTGCCTTGTGTGTACTGGGGATGTTGCTGCTCCTTCACTACCCTGGACTGGATTAAGTGCTTAATCACATACTGAATGAATTAATCAATTTACTGCACTGGTATGATGCAAATGCTGTGCTCTCACAAAGAAGGCTTGTTTTTTAGTGTTACAAAGGATTGCCTCTTGATCATAACAACATGGAGTTAGCATGTCTAACTGAATGCCAGTATATTGCTGTCATAATGCCAACAAGGTACAGAGACACAACCAGAGTCAGGACTAGCACAAACACCAAGGCTAGGCAGGGGCAAAAATTCAGTGGAGACACAAAGCCTATAATCAGTGAGCAGAGCAAGAATCAACTAAATGACAAACATATGCAATTAGACTCACAAACTGAGAAAAGGTGCATTGCACCTTAATGCACAGGGGCTTTAAATTATTATGCAGACACTACGCAGTATGTGATAAATTTAAGGTATACCTGTCCACCTTATGCTGTGGATATTGTAAGATACATAATATGATCCTCTATGATTTCCTGTTTTAGGCATGTGTCTCCCCAACCCCTTCCCTAAGGTTGTGAATTGTAGGTGAAGTTCGCCTGCTCCAGTCACAGTAATTGTGAGGGTTGCAACTCCTGGACTAGTACCTCCTGGAAAAATGCTGTTTTATATGAAGGCACATTACAAACAACTGACACTCTTGCTTTACATCAAACCTCAAACATTGCCATCTGTTTGCTAAGCACAATTTCAGATCTATTAATTCTGTTATCTGCACTTACTACTACTGTTACTGTAACTACTTCTATTAGTAAATCTATTAATTATACTATTGATTATTGTGACTATGATAATTACTTCCACTATTACTCAGTTACAATTATTATGTGACCACTACAGTGGCACACATTACATTACCTTTCTGTTCCTGTGCAGGAGGAATTATTTTCAGCTTCTCAGGTTCACCCCATAGGGATGATACGCACCTAGAAACGTAAAAACAAAAGGTGGTTAAATAGCGACATTTACACAAACAATTCCACAATAAGAAGGCCATCCATTTCATGAGTATCTACGAACTTCAGTTTCTTTTCTGTATTCGTGACATTATTCTCTGTTATTTCTCTACTTTCTCATTTTAGTTTCAAGTAACCAGAAAAAAGATTACTAGTTACTTCTAGTTTCAGTCTCAGCAAAGAGGGTACAACACAAAATAAAACTGATTAAATGTGACCCAGATTAAGATAAAGTTTTAGAATAAGGCATTCTACAATAAGAAAAAGGACTGGAATAAGGCACTTTGTAATATTTAAATAATGGTACCAAAAAATAAAGTTTTCAAAGGTATGCACTTATGTAACAGAAGTAAATGTGTCTTTGAGAGGCAACAATAGAACGTATAAGAGGAATAATGCAAATAAGCCCAAGGAACCATTACCATATTCTTGTGTGTGTGTGTGTGTGTGTGTGTGTGTGTGTGTGTGTGTGTGTGTGTGTGTGTGTGTGTGTGTGTGTGTGCGTGTGTGCGTGTGTGCGTGTGTGCGTGTGTGTTAATGTTTCTTAGTTATAAGCCTCACATTCTGCCACTTCAGATCAATCCTCTATGGTTTACATCAGTGTGATGATAATGTGAAATACAACAGCCTTTAGTAAGACTTACATGATTAATTTAAATCCCAATTATCTGTACAATATTTCATTTTACTTTCTCAAGCCAGATACAGTCATGTAGGTCTATTTTTAGACCCAAACAAAAATAGAAACATGACTGGCAATTGGAAAGCTTCCAAAGTACAACAAAAGTGTCTGATCTTCTGAATATTCTTCCCTGTCTTGTCATAAATTGCAAAGAAAACCAGGAGTAGGATTCATAAACTATGTATACAATAGCACAGGGCTTGTACTCAATAAAAATCATACGGCTAAGCCATATATATATATATATATATATATATATATATATATATATATATATATATATATATATATATATATATATATATATATATATATATATATATCAATGTACACACATACATGAAAGTGCCTTGTTAGATATGCACATGTGTATAACTGCAACCCACACAATTCACATTGTGAGTCATGTAGCACATTGTGTTATGCAGGCAGAAATTTAGGGTGGTAAGACTATAAATCAAGCAGATCAAATTTATAAGAGAGTCAATGATGGCCCTGCAAAGTCAATGTTGCACAAAGCAGAGTATGGCTGTGCAAAAACATTGGCAGAAAATGTTGATGTTATGGGTAAACAAAATATATACTGTATGGAGTGCCAAAATTACCCTCTGAAACTGGGAAAAAGATAAACTTGTTGAGCATATTCATAGTTTAAAACCCAAGCTTAACAGTACTTAGAGTGCTAAAAAAGCTTGTTAGGGAAACCCAATCTTTAAGACTGAGTCTCACACTAGGGGGCTAATAGTGGACAATGCTGACTAACAAACAGCAGCAGCAGGAGGTAAAGCAGCTTTTAAAAGCAGTAAAACGTCATTCTGTCAAACTGTTCTGCCACTCTTTCAGTAAAGTGTCAAACAGCTTTTAAAGCCTTTAATTCTACAAAGAGGCACTTCATTTCTGCCTGCCTTTTGACAGCACTACTACTCACCTAGCCTTTTTTTCTGTAAGTGGTAGTACATGCTGCAGACACAATATATGAACTAAAAAGAATTATGACTGGGTCACTGATTATAACCTTTTATTATGTGTTTTTTGACATGGATGCCAGGATTCACCTCGCAGGCTTTGCTCTTGAAGTGAATGTCTTGGCATCCATGTCTTGCACACATAATAAGTTGGTTATGATCACAGACCTGATCATAATTCGCTGTGTTATGTACTGCAACGCAGCTCCTGTGGAACAGCATACAGATCACAGCAACACATCACCACAGCCACGCTCCATGACCCAATGCCACATGTGATATAACAATGATTCTGTCAATGGGGGCTAAAATGGCAGCAGATAAAATTAAATATGCAAATTACGCAAGTTTGACACTCGTGGCAATAAACACCTAAACCTTGGGGACGCTGCCACTGTACACCACAGCATACAAACCTTGTGCAATCTCTTTTTTAGCAGTAGGTGAAGCTTGCCGTACAGTATTGTCAGGATTTAACTGCAGAAAGCCAAGTCTGAGCTCGCTTACTCTGGACTTCTTCAAGAAAGGTGATTTATTCTTTACAAACTCAGGTTGTATCCCTTTCTTCTAGGGGGAAGCTGTGATCCTTCACAGTGTGTTGCATGACAAATGTTATGTAAGCAAATTTTTTTGCACTAAACTCACTGTAAAGTTTAGAAGAACACACACACACACATATCTATCTATATATATATATATATATATATATATAGTTATATATATATATATATATATATATATATAGTTATAAAATGATTTGTCGACATGTTACTTGGGTGACATAAAAAAATTTATTTATTTTATTTTACATTTGTTGACCGGGCTAGTCTAGCTGGAGATATTTCCATTTTCAGTAGAGGCCCGGGGAGAAAAGCTCCACAGAGAATACATAAAGAAAAACATCATACTGCTTGTAAGAAAGTTTGTAAAAGACAAAAACTAACAACTCTACAGTTTCATATTATTACTAAATGAGTTAGTTACTAACCCACACAGTTGCAGTCCAAAAAAACCTTATACAAACATAAAATACTTTGTATGATAAAGATACTAAATGATACTAAATTAATTAATTACTACCACACACAGTTATAGTCCAAAAAACATTATAGAAAGGGAGGGTGGCCTAATGGTTAAGGTGTTTGCCTTACAAACACAAGGTGCAGGGTTTGAGTCTCACAAGGGATAAATGGCTAGGCTTAAAATGGCTCGCAAGGGCAGTTAGCTTAGTACTAACCTATGAACCTATGAACCTATAAAAAATACTTTGTATGATAAAGATACAGGGTAGGAAGTAAGAGAAAAGAGAGCTAAGAATAAGGGAAGTTAGAAGGGATTAGTTATGGAAAGGAGAGCAAGTAAGGTAGTCAACAAGCAAAGAAGTATTAGGAAGACAAGTGGGAGTAGAAGAAGAAAGCCAAGTGGAGGATAGAGTCAGCGAGAAGTAGGAGGTAGTTCTAAAGTAGAGTATAAGTAGTGGAAAGTTAATCAGGTTTACTACAGGAGCACAGCCAGTAAGTGCAGTTTAATGTTTTGTTTGAAAAGAGGCAATGATGTAATCTTTGTTATGTTGCTAGGTAATAAATTCCATTTTGTACCTACCGAATTGGTAAAAAGGGAGTCACCAGCAGTGTTATTTGATTTTATAGAACTAGTCAATAGTTTACTAGAAGAGCGGAGAGAGTTAAGATTGTTATAGGGGATTATGAGTTGAGAGAGTATAGGGGTGTTCTTTGGTTGGTACAGAATTTTATGGGCAATAGTGAGCTGTTGGATTGCAAGATAGTTTTGAAACTCTAGCCAGCCTAGTGGTTTCAGGTTGAGACAGTGATGGGTTCTGTAGGGGTTACCTGTAGCGAAGCGAGCAATGTTATTGTAGCAGGTTGCCAATTTGGTAAGGTTTTTTTTGAGGTTGGTAAAGATGGGAGAAGCATAGAGAAGAGTAGAAAGAAGATGGGAGTGAGCAATCCTAGTTCTAGTGGAAGGCGTCAGAAATGGTCTAATACGATATAAGGATCCTATTTTTCTATTGACAAGTTTTATGGAGTTGTTAATGTGTTGGCTGAAAGAGAGATTATTATCAATTGTAATACCTAACAGTTTAGTGGTAGAGTCGGGAGAGATGACAGTGGCATTGTTGGAGGAGATGGTGAAGTTTAATGGGGGGTCCTGGAATTGGGGGTGAATATAGCAATAGCATATAGAAATAGCAACCAAAACACATTGACCAATCACTACATTGCAAATACATCATATCAACATAGTACATCGCGAAAGGAAACAAATTTCCTTTTCTGATGCACTACCTAAACCCTCAACCACATTCAGTTCAAATTTGTCTAGTGTTATGGGCTTTTCTTTGACTTTAGATGCAGGGTAGGGTTAGGGGCATGGCAGAGTTAGGGTTAGCAAGCTGATTAATAAGATGAGCCCCTGCACCTAACCTTACCTTGCATCTACATTAAAAAAAATCTTCTCATGACACTGCCACTACACAAGGCAGTCCAGATGCTTACCATGGACAAAAATACACCATATCTTTCCTCTAACCTAACCCAAACACTAACACTAAACACTCACGATCATGTACAGTTAAACCATCCCCTTACCTAACCCTTACTCCAACCCTAACCCACACACATTCGCAAACAAACACACACCCCTCTCCACTTCACTGTTTTGATGAAACACACACAATAAAATGCCCATTTGGTAAACCAGACATATGACCTTAAAACACTGCACTTCTATCTGTCAACAAAAGCATACAAAGATCAAACTGATTGCACCCATATACATGTATATCTGGGTCTACTTCAAATAAACAAAACCCCACTTACCCAAAAATGAGAAGACTGAGATGACAACACTGAATCTTTATTTAATCGAGTCATCACATAAACAACAATTTACCCAGGGAAAGGAGGCACTTGGAAACATTTGGAAGTTTGTCCTTTTCCCCACTGTAATGCAATCTCGGAGTTGGTATAATTAGTTAGGAGGTGTGGGGGGTGTGGGTTCAGAATGCTTCAGTGTAATTTTTTGTGTGTATTTGCCAACTGCCTCCTTTTCCTGGGTAAATTGTCAGTTATGTGAGGAGTCATTTAAGTGAACATTCGGGTGTTGCTGTCTCAGATATTTACAATTTGGGTAAGTGGGTTTTCGTTTATATGAAGTAGACCTATATATATAAACACTACTGGTCTGAACCTTGTTCTCAGCTTGTTTAATTAGGGACTTTCATGTGGACATTCTCACACTAGCGGTATTCAGTTTTATTATATGGTGTGTACATTCTGACGGAAGCAGTATTCAGTTTTATGAATTGTGCTGCGGTCATAATCATGGACAAGCCATGGTGTCTGCAGCCCAATTTCACTAGTTCATATTACATTTATAAAGAAAGTAGCTTGTTAACCAAGCAAAAAGTGACCTGATGGACTTCACTACATCATTCTCTAACATTTTTACACATAAAGGGGTTACTGCCTGTTTTCCACTAATGACTGCAAAGACCTTTGCAATCACCAGTTCAAGTTAAAGTTCATTTTCAGGCAGTCCATCAGTACATCAGCTGCATTGCCATCTGGCGTAATAACAGTTCAGATTCAAGGACACAGCCAGACTAAAAAAACATCCACTAAGGATGGGGAACAGCAGTGTGCCCAAAGACTTTTTTTTTTGCTCTTCACTTCAAGATTTGGGGGAGCATGGATTGGTTACTGTACTGTAGGAAGCCAAATGAAGAGTAGAAGAAGTGAGGTTTAAGGGAAGGCAAAAATCAAGCAATTTATATAATGTTAGACTAAAAGACCTTTGTTCTAAAGAAAAAACATATCTAATGTATAATGAATGTAAATGGAAAAACAATGTTAATATGGTTTGTTTACTTTTCTATTAATGTAAGTGTGCCTATGAGCCTGATTCCAAAAGACTTGCTCTCAATATAAGTGACTTACTGCAGTGTATTATACTAGAGTAAGCAACTGTATTATACTAGAGTAAGCAACCTACATTGAGAGCAGGTCTTTTGAAATTTGGCCCTGGTAGAAACCTATTTATAGACAGGTCTTGCACCGAAGTCACTAATACTGAGAGACAGTCTTTTGGAATCGGGGCTGGCTTACACCAGAACAGCTCTTTTGGAATCTGGTCCTATGTCTTAAGTGATAATCTAATAAACTGGTTTAGAAACAAATGAGCAAACTAGATGAACTAAGTGTTTTTTTTATCTGCTGTCAAAATCTGTATTTCTCTGTTTCCATGGAAACATCAACCTCTACCAATAGTTGCCTATATGCCGCAGGATTCACTGATATGGAATGTCTGGCAAAGACTTAAGGCTCCTGTGCACTAAGCTCATGTTCCAAGAAGGCTAAGCAGATTGTTTAATGTGCAGCTCCAAATTCTGCAAGAAAACAGGAAATATTTCTATAACTATTCGCAAGATGATGCAACATATGGGACTCAAACTCTGCGGACATCCCTCAGCAATATTACAGCTAATTGTTCGGCTCACTGGCCCTATTTAAGAAGGTAAGGGTGGGACACCGAATGCAAAAAAGGGAAGTAGCATCAGTGGTTTATAGACAGTCTACGGAAAAATACAATAAAGAAAAAAAAATCAAGCAGTGTTTTTATTACTCTTACAAGTCAGGCATGCATTCATTACAGTGAAACTGAGAGGTCTTATTTGCTTTTACATCTGCCAAGTTTTTTTTTTTTTTTTTTGCCTTTTTCACTAATCCACTACTGACCTCTGTCTCCTGTCTGATGCCCTTATTTGACATCTCTGGTGAGTCTAACATTTTCATGAATGGACAGAGTTATCAGATCAGGATGACTGCATGATACACAAGGCATAGCATCAGGTGGCTCAACACACAGTGACCAAGGAGCTTGGTAGTACAGTATAATGCTAATTTCCCTAATGTTATTGCTTATCCCAGTGTCCTGTAATGCATACCCTGTTCAGTTACCACTGGTTTCTACAACAAGTGAAAAGCAACAGTACTGCAACCTCCCTCCTAAGAGTGTAAAGCTGATCATTGGCTGCTTAGACTTTACAGCCCCTATAACTGAATCTTTGGTGTCTAACTTGATAAATGATCTTGGCACACTGAAGCGACAGATAAATATTTGTGTCTGTGGCAATGGTCCAGCAACCACCTACAATGTTTATGTGTGAACTTGTATCCATCAGTTTGGTTCCATATACACAAGCAAAATCTGGGCACAAGGTGCAGCAAGCACAAACCATCAATGGTGGTGATGTGACAGAAGAAAACAGAAGAAAACAGCAGCAGAATTCAGATATCACAGGACTGCTCTTTCTTTGTCTCTACTCTCAGCAATATACTTACTTAGACACACACACACACACACACACACACACACACACACACACACACACACACACACACACACACACACACACACACAGTTATAGTTATTAGTAATGTTTGAAAAAGTAACTTCTGAAGACAGTACTGAATTTATGTTTTACTAAAACTACCTGTGTGGGGAAGTCAGTGGTGTGCTATCCCCTCCCTAGTTAGCAGGCACTGAGACATGGAGACAGTATTTCTTTACTGCATAGACCCAGACAATACTGCAAAAACCTGCAAACTATCAAAGTAGTTCATATTATATGGGTGTTAATCAGGTATGTTCTTCAGCTATTCTATACCCTGCTATTATGGAGAAAAATACTATATATCCATCTAGACACATTCCTCTGCAGAATAATCAAAATAAACACAATGTGCTGTCTCTATCTACAACACCATAACCCTAATAAACTCTATAGCACCAGCCATCCAAGCCCACTTAGTTGTTACTGGCAGAGTCTCAGTAGGCATATTATAGCTGGACATGAACGAGACATTCAGCAGGAAAAACAATAATGCCACTGTGGTACTTTTATACATCACACCTCTGGTGCCAGTTATCCAAACCCACTTTAGTGGTTATACACTGAGCATGAACAAAAGATCTGGAAGAATGACCAAAATGATACTGCTGCTTAATTTATATAGAAAGGAATGCAGAAATTATTAAGGGCATCTGGGAGTCACCCACCATGCAGATCTGAAAGACAAGTCGCCGTACAAGTTGAGCACACCAACTCAGGAAAAGACTTATGATTCATATCTAGGAACAGCATCTTACATGCAGAACCATATCTAGGCCCTTTGGTGCTCTTTGCATTTACCCAAACTGGCAATCCCTCAAGTCAAAGTTGATGGCCCAAACAAAAGTCTGCAGCTTGCCACAGTTACTATATACTCATCATACAAAACAAGTACTTCGGCTGAGACCACAAATACACTATTGGCACTGATTTACAAAGCAGACAGAATACTGTGGCTTCATAAATCAATGCGGGTACTGCACTATCATGCTCCTAACACCTTGCTCCAGGGGGCACTGTCTTTCTTTGCCCCACCTTCTTTACAGCTCTGTTCACAGGGTAATACTATTTACATTTTGTTTTGTATGTATATTAATTAGGGTCTGTACTTAACCAATTTACTTTGTTAATTGTTTGTTAAATACATTTTGCATTTTCTTTTCTCAAATTATTATTGCTGTACTATATTTATGTATCTTCTTTCAAAGTAAATAAGACTTTTTGTGTATGTACTTATGCCTTTTTGGCCTGGGTCATGGCTGAAAAGGGTCACCTGACCAGCCCACCTACCAGGTTAACAATTTAAAGAAATAAACATGCATGATATTAACAGTCATTCCATCATCTCCTATGTCCTCATACTTACTCTCTGTCAACATTTGAAGAATCACTTGGGCTTGACTTCAAGTCATCTTCCAAATGCTGTTTGCCAGTGCTTGAATAATCAGTTATTCTAGAAGCCTGTTCATCTCTAGAGTATACTTTTTCATGCTCTGAATAATCATGTAGAATGGAAGTATGTTCCTCTCCAGAGTATTCTGTGTCAACATTTGAATGATCACTTAAAAGGCATGTCTGTTCCTCCCCAGATGATTGTGAAGAAATGGGAGATGACTGTGACTGAATACCGATAAAAGATTTTTCCGCCTCACTGACCTTAATAAACAACAGAAAATGCATTACGCTATCATACATGTAACATATTGAAACATTACTTGCAAAATACAGTACAAATTACAACCATGTTTATCTTATTTCATTAAGAAATTTTCTACATGTCGCTGTTCTAACCAACTGTTTCCTCGACAATACTTAGAGAAAGTAAGCAAAGAAGTTGATCCTACATATAATGGTCATGTTTTTAGAAAAAGCAGGAGTTTTAGCATCCCTTATATGTGCATGCAGGGGCTTTGACACCATTGCATAAACAAGATTAGAACTGTGCCTCAAGTGAATGTTTAATCTGATACCTATATAGCCATGAAGTCTTCCCCAGCCTCTTTCCTGGCATTACATTTCTCCAGAAGTGAGAAAGCAATGACCGATTCATTCCCTGACGGGTGAAGGCCAGATGTGCCAAAATGGTGCCATCATCTTTGTGCAGGATCTTTACTTTGCCCTACCATTTTTCCTTGTGCATTCTCCTGTGACACCTCTAGGGTTGTGAATAAAAGTGAGAATTGTTCTAAGACTATCACTCATTTTTGTGCACTGCCCCGTTAAGGCAAATACTTCCACTGGCTCTCCAGTCTTCAAAGCGAAACTGAAATGGAATACTTGCCCCTTAGTTCCTTCCCTTCTTAAAAGAAGCAAAGCAGGTCAAGCACCTTCATTCTTCTTCAATCTCCAGCAAGCCGATTCAGTGCTAGGACCACTAATCACTCTCAATAATCTGGGTCAGGGTTATGGCTTTGTCCATCTCCTCTACAGAGCAGACTTCAAATTCTTAATTTTGAATGCAGGCAGAAATCCAAGTCCTGACCTCTGGTAATTATGTCAAAGAGTTTACCATGCATTTAATTACATGTAAAAGTGGCACAAATTATGGGTCTTAATTATACTCTGTTTAGCAGAGCAATGGCGGTCAACAAAAAATAAGCTCTATGGCACATGATGCACTGGAGGTATCATAATGACTTGTGTAGCTTTTGAAATGCATTTAAATAAAATGACAGTACAGCAGTCAGTTTAGAAGACAAATGGCCTCAGAATGGGGATCATCTCTATAGTCTCCTTATCACCAATGGGTTTCTACTCACACTAGGCCACAGAAGTGTACTGTTACAACTTACAGTGGAAGCACTAGGAATCATATAAGGATATATTCTAAACTAATGTGATCTGGTCGACATTAGGGAAGAAAAATGTCAGTCTTAGTAGCAACTTCAATAAGAAGAAACTCCATCATTTATTATTTATTTATCATTTAATTATTTATCCTTCTGATTTATCCAGTTCTAGGACTATATCTCATACCATCCATGACCCACATCAAGGCTCACACTGTCCAGTCCTAGTTGTTCCTTGGGGCTACAGTCACCTCCTTGAAGGCAACAAATTCTCAAAACCCACAAGTGGTGCTATTAGGTTTATTTTGTGCAAGCAGACTTAGGCTAAAATGTCCTTTTTCAGCTAGGAATAGTTACAGTAAAATTAAAGAAAACAAAAATTCATTCAAATATACAATAACAAATAAATGTACAATAAAGATTGCCTCAAAACAGCCACACAGTAAAAAACAAGGTAATACTTAAATTATATAAACTATACATGGAGAGAAAATACATACTAATATTATCTTATACTAGCAACTCCATAAAACTAGATCCTGCATGTGTAAATAGTTTGTTATACTATTCTTTGAATATTCTACTTTTCTACTATGCATTGGCTTAGAGACAGACCAGGGGAAATGGTAGGTAAGACAGCAAACTAATAGATCTTTTTAGACACTCAGTTCTTCGTCTGTTTCATTTTCTATTTTCACTAGTTCCTGGACTACCAAACATGATGAATCTTATCACCCCTCTCAACCTAATCAGCATAATGTGTCCCTGCCATGCAGTGACACTCAATAACCACTACAGACTACCTCTTGATGAGCCTCAGAAACCTCCATCTGTCCTAAAGGTAACGCACCCCAGATCCCCTTGGCTAGCAAAGGTTACCGTGCCTTTCATATATTTCAATCCCCCTCAGCTCAGGATAAAACAAAAGGAAGAGGTGTCTTAAATGTTTATAAAGAACAAGTACACTGCTATACTGGTCCAACAACATGACTCGCCTGAGCTGCTCCATTACCAATTAACGATAGGTGTGACCCCATATCATATCCTTGCTAGCTACAGATCCCCTTACATGACTCTGGAAAAAGTACAGTTTTGTACCTACCATAAATGTAGATGTTCGAGGATCCCATTGCTGCAGTCCTTACTATTGGGTATAGTCCGCATCCAGTCGGCCCGAATACCAGAGTATAAGGCTGACGTCGGTCAGGGCGCATTAGACTGACGTCAGTACGTCAGGGTACTAATGCGCATGACCGACGTCATATCCTCAGTCTTTTCTTGCCCCAGATGTCAGAAGACCCTAAAAAGACAAGGCCCAAAATACCTGCACCAAAAATATGTACAATATATACAAGAATATATACAAAAATATAAGCATGTAACCTCACCTACACAACCACCCCTAAACACAGAGGGAAGGAGGGAGGGTTGACTGCAGCAATGGGATCCTCGAACATCTACATTTATGGTAGGTACAAAACTGTACTATGTTCTTCGCTCCCATTGCTGCAGTCCTTACTATTGGGTAGAATCCCAAAGCAGAGGTAAGGAGGCTGGCAAATCATAAAGAAGCAGGAGCTGACAACATGCCTTGCAAAACAGCTGTGGCAAAACCAGCCCTAGACTTAGAGTAGATAGGAAGGTGATAATGCTTAGAGAAAGTATGCACTGAACTCCAAGTAGCTGCTTCCAAAATATCCTTAGTTGCCACCCCTTAGAAATGCTGTTGAAGTGGCAGTAGCCCTAGTGGAATGAGGCCTAATCCCAGCTGGAATCTCCTTGCCATGATGGGAATAACAAAATGCAATGCAAAAGCCAATCCACCTAGAAATAGTTTGTTTTGACACAGGCTTGCCCTGTGAACTCAAAGCAAAAGAAACAAACAACTGCTGAGACTGCCTAAAATCCTTAGTCCTGCTTAAATAATAACGCAATTGCCTGTGTACATCTAAAGTGTGCAAAATCTTTTCCCCTTTATTTTGGGGGTCTGCATAAAAAGTAGGCAAATGAATAGTTTGGTTTAAAGCCACACTAGAAACCACCTTAGGCATAAAGGAAGGATTAGTACGTAATGATACCCTATCCTTATGGAAAATCAAAATGGCTCTACTGCCATAAGGGCCTGCTGCAACTCAGACACCCTTCTTGCAGAAGTAATAGCCAACAGAAAAGCAGTCTTCCATGACAAGTATTTCAATTCAGCAGTAGCCGCAGGCTCAAAAGGTTGTAGAGTAAGTTTTTCCAACACAAAATTGAGATCCCAAGCAGGAGTAGGAGCTCTACGGGGGTCTTATATTCTTTGCCCTCTAAGAAACTGCTTGAACAAAGGATGAAACAATGGTGGGTCACAATCATAGTGAGCTGAAATTGCTGCAGCATGAATCTTAATGGAAGAGAAGGACAAACCTTTGTCCAATAACTCAGTAAGGTATTGAAGAGCCACACTCAAATTAGGCTCAGAAACCTGCAAATTCTTTGCTGTACTCCAAAATAAAAATCTCTTCCATTTTTCTGCGTACACTTTCCTTGTACTAGGTCTTCTAGCTTCCATAATCACATTTAAAACTTGTTGAGGAAGTTGAGACCTGCTGTGTTTCAACACAGAATATGCCAGGCTGTTAGATGAAGAGAGTGAAGCTTGACATTGAGCAGATGACCATCCTTCTGAGATAACAGATGAGGAATCAGAGGTAAAGGCCATGGAGGCTTCCTTACCAGACTCCGTAGTAGTGGGTACCAGTGTTGCCGAGGCCAATCTGGAGCTATCAAAATCATCCTTGGCCTGTCTTGTCTGACCTTTAATAGTACCTTTGGAAGAAGAGGCAGAGGAGGAAAGGCATACACATGAAGGTTTTTCCAACTGAAAGACAGAGCAACCACTTTCCCAGCTGTGTGATGAAAACCCCTTGTGCAATACTGTGGCAGCTGGTGGTTTAGTGGAGAAGCGAACAGATCTATGTCTGGAGTTCCCCATGACACTGTCAATTTTGAAATACATGAAGATCCAGTTTCCACTGTGGGGATCCATGATTTGTCTGCTTAACACATCTGCTAAGGAGTTCTGTGCTCCCGGCAGAAACCTTGCCTGAAGAGTTAGTTGCAAGCTTAGCAGTCTCCCATAAAATCATTGCTTGCCTGCATAGAGGATAAGAATGTGTTCCCCTGCTTGTTGATGTACCACATGACAGTTGTGTTGTCTGTTAGAATCAACACCTGCCCTGGAAGAAGTAACTCCTTGAAAGCCATTAATGCAAACTGGACTGCTAACATCTCCTTCATGTTGATATGTAGATGCTGTAGTCTGGCAGGCCACTTGTCTTGTATCCACTTTCCATTTAGATGAGCTCCCAAGCAATGTCCGAGGCATCTGTCGTTAAAATCTGACTCGCCTCTGGCCGGGTCACAGAGAGTCCCTTGTTTAGGTGACATTCCTGAGCCCACCACAAAAATTCTTTTGAAGGCAAGGTATTATTTGAATGACAGTGTCCAAATCCTGGCAGTGCTGTGTCCATACATTTTTGAGATACCATTGTAGCTTCCTCATATGCAGTTTGGCATTGGGAAGCACCAGAATACAAGATGCCATGAACCCAATGCTTGAAGGACTGTCCTTGCAGTCAGCACGGACTGATGAGATAGTTGATGGAAGTAAAGTGATAGACTCTTTTGTTTGTCCGGGGTTAAAAAGGCCATCTGGGCTGCTGTATTCAGTCTCACACCCAGAAAGCACATGTCTTGAGAGGGTACTAGACTGGACTTTATTTCGTTCACAGAATACCCTAGGCATCTTAGCACTGCTATAACATGTTCCAGATGCTGTAGAAGGTCTTCCTTTTCTTGAGCCAGAATCAGGCAGTCGTCCAAGTAAGGATAGATTTGAATTCCTTGAAGCCGGAAGTAAGCTATCACTGGAGCCAGAACGTTTGTGAATACTCTGGGCGCAGTAGATAAGCCAAAGGGCAATGCAGAGAACTGATAATGAGAATTTCCAGCTCGAAACCACAGATACTACCTGCAACTTAGCCTTATAGGCACATGAAGGTAAGCTTCCTTGAGATCTAAAGTTACCATCCAGTGATCTTTGCCCAGCAGAGGTAAAAGCTGTTGTAACGTCAACATCTTGAACTTGGGAATGTCCAGAAAAGTGTTGAGGAGAGATAAATCCAAAATTGGTCTCCACGTGTTCCCCTTCTTTGGTACTAGGAACAGGCGAATAAAATCCTAGGCCCCTTTCTGATACAGGGACTGGCTGAATGGCCCCTATCTGGAGTAACTGAGAAACTTGCTTGTGAGCCTCCTTTCTTTGTGGAGGAGGAACGCCTGGCATGCCTTTGAAAGGGGCATTGTATGGAAGTAAAATCTGTAACCGGTGAATGATATCCAACACCCATTTGTCTTGAGTAATTAAATCCCAATTTTCTTTGAAAAGAGACAGTCTTCCTCCCAAAGGAGCTGCCAGACGGGAATCTACTGGCAGCTGAAAAGACAGGTCATTGGGTCTGTTTACGGAAGGACTGACCCTGCCCTCACCAGAAGTCTGAGCAGGTGAACTCCTGTTCTAGGCCTAAAAGAACCTTGAGCCCTGCCCCTACCACGTAGACCTACCCCTAGACTGGGAATCATAAGCAGGATATGTCCACCCCTTAGCAGGCCAATTTCTACTAAACTTCGTGGCTGCACCTGCAAAAATCTTTAACAGTTTGCATAGACTTAGCTTTGTCCTCCATTTTCTTTAAAACTGCTTCCACAGGCGATCCAAACAACACATCAGACTGTAAAGGAGCATCCAAAATCCTTGTCTTAACATGCTCAGCTAAATTCTGATCCTTCAACCAGGCATGCCTGCGAAGAACAGAACTAGTAGCAGCCACCCTCGAGGAGGCCTGTACAGCATCAAAACCACATTGCAAAGAATGCTTACCCACTTGTTCAGACACATGAACCAAATCCAGCAACTCTGTACACTCAATACCTTCCGCCAAAGCATCCACCTTAGATTTCAATTGTGAAAGGAGATAATTCTGATATTTTAGCATGTGAAACTGACAATTCAATGCTCTCATGGCTAGAGTGGAAGAAGTATACACTTTCTTTCCCCACCTATCCAAAGCCCTTGCCTCTTTATCAGTGGGAACATGATTTTTAATCACAGAAGCTTTAACACCTTTAGGCCCTTGAGAAATAGTTTCTGGGTCCCCTAGGACTCTTAAACAAATACTTATGAGCTTCGGCACCCTATAATACCTATCAGGCTTAACAGGAGCAGGAGGCAAAGAGTCAGGGTTCAGGGAAGCCTCTGCAAAAACATCTTCCACCACATTCAACACAGGAGGAATAGCTAAGGGCCTATGCTGGGGTAAAACAAGAATTCCCTAAGCCTTTTCCTGAATCAGAGTAATCCTGGCCTTCCCATTTAAAGTGCTCCCTCATGGAATGCAGAGTCTCTGAAAATGAGAAATCCTCAGGAGGAGAAGCTGTAGGAGTGGAATCATCCACATCAGAATCAGAATAAGTAGGATACTCCTGCAAGTCTTCCAGAAGACTCTGAAGCCTCTGAACACTGTTCAAAACTATCAAACTCCGGTTCCACCCTAGGCCTCTTATCAGGCGGGGTATAGAACCTCTAATCATAGTAATCAAATCTTCTGCCATTTTAAGCATATGTTTCTTAGGTACAGAACCAAATGCTAGGAGAAGCCCCACTGAAGCTGAACTAGGCCTACCTCTCAAAAGAAGTTTTGGCAACAGAAGGAGAAGCTCTAACTACCTTGGGAAGAGAGGGAAGAACAGTCACCTGAGAAGCCCCTCAGCCTGGCCTACCTCCTGAGAAGGCACATCCTGTAACAGTAAAGTTTCTGCCTGGGACTCCATGGAAACTCCTGGCAAAACCTCTGGCTCCACTGAGTTTTCTAAAGAACCGACGTCCGGGACTGCCGGTTCATCAACCCTAGGCTTCGCTGTTTTGTGCGCTTCTTGGACGAAGCGGCGCCGGAGCATCCGGCGGCATTTTATAATTGCAACGCTTCCCAAACACTAACCTGGCACAGTCTAACCTCCTCTTAATAGTGCGCTTGTTAAACCTAGCACAAGAGCGGCAACCAACAACGCCGTGCTCAGGCCCTAAACAAGGTATACACAAGGTATGGTAATCCCTATGAGGTATCTGTTTCCCACAAGAAATACAGTTATTCACTTTTTCTGACATCCGTAAAATACTGAGGCAAGAAAAACCAAAATGTTCCCCAACGGGTACTTAGCCAACTCTGTTTCGGTCTGAAACCGGTTTCGAAATATTTCAGAACGCCAACCTGCACTCGCAAAACTGCTTCTGCATCGGACCATGCGGCAAAAGACTGAGGATATGACGCCGGTCATGCGGTACCCTGACGCATTGACGCCAGTCTAATGCGCCCTGACCGACGTCAGCCTTATACTCTGGTATTCGGGCCGACTGGATGCGGACTATACCCAATAGTAAGGACTGCAGCAATGGGGAACGAAGAACATCCACACCTCCTACCTAAACCCACTGGAATCTCTTTAACATTCAGCCTAACATCATATTTATGGCTGACTTCTACTATGTGTTACTTCAACTACACTCCATAAACTGGGAGACTTACATGACCCATAGTTCACTTGCTCAGAGTTTTTTGGACTTCATCAATGCAAACACATTGAAGCAACTAGTTAGCTCCCCAACTAGAGGTGCAAATATCCTAGACCTAATACTTATGAACATGGGGGGATGCTGCTCCCTCCCATGCATTAACTCATCCCTGGCAAGATCTGACCACAAAATTATCTTCTTTAGTATTAAAACTAACCTAGAACCCCATCAAACACTAAATCTGATATGAACTTTTCTAAGGACATTTACCTCAAACTGACAACTTTTTAAACATCAAAGCCCCTCCAAACTCAGATGACCCTGAGGCTTACTCTGAACTGTACACAAAAGCACTGCACAACCACATTCATAGCTGCATAGAGGAGGCAATACCTGTCCGAGTCAAACCTATAATTACTGACAAAAATAAACCACCCTGGTGGACCCTCAGGATAAATAGGCTATTCAACAAAAGGAAAAAATCCTCTCCAAAGTCAAAAAAGAACATACAAAACAGTGCAAACAGACATTCACCAGTCTAAGTAAACAAATTAGAAAGCTGGTCAAGTCTGCCAAAGCAAACCATAATGAAAGACAGCCTCCCAGATGAAAGATAATCATAAGGCTTTTTTAATTATGTTTGCAACCTCATGGGAAATGCTCAGCAATGTGCCAAGTTAATCATAAACAGCAGCACTTACACCCAGTCTGAAACTATAGCAAATCAGCTGTCCAACAAGTTCAGTTCAAACTTCTCCCTCCATCATCTCCTACTACATTCAAAGAAATACCCACAACCTAGCAGTCATTATGATGGAACAAGTCTTTACTGTGCTCACTAAAGCCAATAACACAGCCTCCATGGGTCCCAACAATGTTCCAGGATGCTTCCTAAATAGCTTAAGAAAGAATCGATCAGAGCCATTAAAACTCTCTATAACCACAACTTCAGGATGAGCTTTGTCCAAGAGGAATGGACAACTGCAACAGTCATCCCTCTGCATAATCGGGGCCCATCACCTGACCCAGGGAACTACAGACCCATAAGCTTGACTAGTCTTATCTGCAAGGCCATGGACAGAATTATCATAGACCTAATCAATAATGACAAAGGAAATCTGCAACACTGGACCAGACCCAATCTGGCTTTGTCAAAGGGAGGTCTTGCCTGCTCAATCAGGTGAACTTCTTTGAGAAAGTCATCGGGGCTATGGATGAGGGTAAAATGGTACACACCACTTATCTAGACCTGGCCAAAGCTTTTGACACAGTCCTCCACTCAGGGATCATAGATAAACTTATTGAGTTAGGCATAACCCCCTACATCATCAGATGGATAGCAAACTGGCTCACTTACAGGACACATGTTGCCCAGATAGGTGAATCCACTTCCAATAAGAAACCTGTTACCAGTGGTGTCCCACATGGCTCAGTGTTGAGACCCCTCCTGTTTGGTATATACTTTTTTGAAGTGAAGACCAATGTTGGGGGCCTCTGGTTCACCAAGTTTGCTGACAACTGTAAGCTGGGAGCAATCACTGAATCCCCAAAAGATGTTGACATCCTACAAACAGGTCTAAAATGACAAACACTGGTACCAAAAGCATGGCATCAGAATAAATGCTAAAAAATGTGCAATCATTCCCTCTTGTAAATCAGATAACACTGCAAATTATAATACTGATAGCATACCCTAAAAGTAGACCCAGTGGTTAGGGACCTAAGAATACAGATAGATACTAACCTAAAGTTTGACCACCAGGTAGCTACTGTAGTGAGGAAATCCTTCCGTGCAGCTCAATTAATAAGTAAATGCATGGCATCAAGTTCAAAGGAAGTCATAATGCCATTGTACTTGGCCCTCATCAAGCCCATACTTGAGTACAATCCTCCCTTCTACATGTAACTAAACAGGCACTTAAATCAACTGGAGTGGACCTAGAGGTTTCTCACTAAAAAATACAAAGTGTAAGACATATGTCTTATGCAGACCAACTTAAGACCTTGTCCCTTTACTCCATCTCATATTATTCATTGATAGGTGACTTATGCATTCTCTGATCCAGCCCTGATGAAAATGTAACATATTTGCAAGAAAAATTATATGAGGCTTACATGTTCCATGGACCTGAACCTTATTTGTGACTCTAACAGAGCATGCTAGAGAGACAGACTCGAATCCCAAAGGCTACCTTGTCTATGGAATAAACTTCCCATCATCGTAAAACAAAGTCCATCCCTCACTCTTTTCAAAAAGAATTTGGAAAAATGGATGGGGAACCATAAGTTTACTACAGGGGTAGTGCCCATGTCCCTTATGGACAGAGGCAGTAGGTAAAATGACTCAGGTCTCCAACACTCAAAGACCCACTACCCTGATACTACCCCATCCCATATCTCAGGAATTAAGATATAATATTGTCATATCCTGGGGTATTATTGGCTAGGCTTGTAAAGGCTCTTGTGCCATTAGCCAAGTAATCACCTATGAACCTATGTCACTCAACTGTGGCCAAAACTGGAGCCCAAGCCATTCTCTGACTTATGTTTCCTTAATTTTTGTTCTAGACTTAGTCACTGTACAGGTAGCCATTAAGAAATGCCATCTCATTTAAGTAAGTTGTCTTCCTGATAATCTCTGAGTTGCGATTTTTTTACTTTTGATGATCAGAAGTCTCATTCAGCAGATCTACAACATACATTCCATGTGTAAACTGTCAAAAATCTGTACCCCACATGGTGTGTCTTTGACACAAGGACACAAAATAGAAATTAAAGGATGCCCTCGCCAGTCGCATACTTTGTTTTCATATCAGATTGATCTACTTAACCTCAAGGCTAAAAGGACCATTCCTGACAGCTTTCAGCACTTGACTGTGTCCACTGAACAGGTATCATTAACATGATGAACTTACTGACTCTTGTCTGGCTCTCCCAAGCTCAAGTCACAGTTTTGTTTGTGTCTTTCGGCTTTTCCCGGTTCGGGGTCGCCACAGCGGAACTCCGGTCTGCTAATGATTGGCAGTTGATTTTTATGTGCCGGCTTGCCAGGCCTGATGCACAACCTTCAACGAAGGTACACCCATTCACGCATGTCTCCACGCAGAAGATGCTCTAGCTGAGAATCGAACCGGACAGCGTTTTACTGTGAGGCGACAACACTACCGCAGCAACACCACCGTGGAAACTCAACTTATGCATAATAGTGTAAGCTCATTTTGGACTGTGTTTCATTCTTCAGCTCACAGCAAAGTGAGATTCAGATGATACCAAGTTGTCTTTTGTCTATATTAGTGCACCTTAGAGAAAGATATAGGTGTTAAACTGCCTGTTTGGGATCACTCTCTGTGTTTAAGCAAGTTAAGAATGAGAATAATAAGGGGGGGACGCAAAAGTTCCACAGTAATTTGTAACGTTACAAGCTCCAAAAGATGAATTACCAGAATGCATGTACTTGAACTTGACATTTAGGAGTTGCTGTCACTGAGCTCTGATCAGTTGAGGAATCAAAGTGGATCCCTGTGGTGGAAGTGGGAAGAGGTCTTTGAACTAAGCACACATTTTCTGATTAAATTATGAAACCTAGGCAATGGAAACAAGATCGGCCTGATGTTGAATGACAATATCAAATACAGTATAAAACTGTAACAAGAGATAAATGATTTTATCTTCTGAGCAAAACCCAGTGTGATTAAATGATCTATGCACAATCCAGAAAACCTGTCATTAGAGACTGGAATCCCCTGCTGCCATTCATTATTTGGATGAGTTTGCTGTACTGATCTGTTGACAAGCTATTCAAATTACAAGACATCACATTCTTGGCTATCTCAAGAATGATAACATAACAAGATGATAAAGCCCATACCATCACTCCAACAAAGCCTCATCAAATTGTGATATATGATACTGATGTAACACTATGGGTTTGATTCCAAAAGACTTGCTCTCAGTGTAAATGGCTTATTCCAGCATATTACACCAGAGTAAGTCAGTTACACTGACAGCAACTTTTTTGGAATCTGTCGCTATAGTCTTCTGACTCTGATTTAACTAAAATGCCATTAAAAGGCTTCTCTTAGCTTACATATCATGGAACACCTAGCAGGCATCATTATATTTAGCACTGGAACAGTACTGTCGTCTAGCTTTGACTCTGTGTCACAAGTCCATAAAGGGCAATGCAGTCCACTTTGAGCTTAGTCTTGCTTCTTTGTAATCAGGCACTACATACTATTACTGTACAGTAGCCTGCAAGTGAGGATGAAGGATCACTGCATTAACTGACTGCTGACATTGTGTCATTGAGTCCACAGGCATGGGGCTCCAACATGGGAACCTTTTTTTTGGAAAGCATCACCATCGTCTCTTCCTGCCAATATCAGCCTTTGCATTTTATCAGTCTCTGAAACATGTGTTCTGCCCTAGAAACTGAGCATTATGTCCCACTTCATCACATGTGGGTCTTTATATCCCACTGAAGAGTTAATATTAGGTGTCTATACTTCAGTGATGGCCAGCGTTCAGAGGTGGCTGCTGACTGATGGGGGACTCCATCCAGACAGCCATATGGTTGTTTTCTATTCTGGTGCAACTTCCACTGTGCACAATACTGGCTTAATGATATCTGCACACATGTCAAAACTCAGCTATGTTGCACAAGTACTGCTAGGTAGTTCATTGCAGATATTCTAGTCTATTTTGCTACTGCAACTTCCTCGGCCTCCACCTGGAATCAGTTATTGCAGCAGAGGACAGGAACACATCCACCCCCACTTGGGACAGGTGAATAGATGATGGCCTTTCACTCCCACCCTCAATCAAAGGATTCTCCAGTGCTCACACTGTTACCTGATCAAGTATTGTATGACTCGTAATCAAAATTCTATCTCACTATGTCATGATAGTGCTTGGAACCCTACCTAATCCTATTTCCCCATCATGTACCTCTGATCTTAAAATATCGTATATCCAATTAGCACAGACCCACATAATGCACTGTACAAGCTGACTCCAAACAGCCCTGTACTTAAAGCATTGGCCAATAATTTAAACAGTGTACCTGAAAGGATGGTACCCCAAGGGGACAACCACTATCAGCCTCAGACCACAATTCATAAATATTCCTAAACAAGTCATTTTGACTGCAAATATAAAGAGAAGTTCCAGTAACTAATGCAGAAATTTGACCCCACTGTCCCAAAAATGGAACTGTTACTCAGAATTTGGGCAAATGAGTAAAAATAAACTAAAAGCTACCTTATATCAATTACATCCCTTGGTGGTAAAAATGTGAGCATGCTAAGTGCTGCTAAGCAAAAAGTAAAACATAAAGCAAAAAAGTCAGTAAAGAAATCTCACATAAAATTAATATTATATCAAAACAAAGAATGACCAGACTTACATCTTCTTCCTCAGTTTGGATAATGGCATCTGCCTTTGGCATCTGATGAGGCTTCTTCTTTACATCTTCTTCATCTTCCTCACTTGAGGTTGCAGAATCTGCTTTTGCCACTTTCTGAAACATTTTCTTTACATCTTCTTTCTCAGTCAGAGTTGCATCTGCTTTTGATAACTGCTGAGGCTTCTTCTCCTCTTTCTCGGTAATCTTTTGAACAGGCAATTCAAAAGATGATGGTGTAACAGAAAGTGATTTATCCTCCATGACAGTAGTTTGCTTTTTGGAGTAAGAAAACTCTGGAGATGGTTTAGTCTCTGAAGTAGGATGTTCTACAGGATCTTTCCTAGATGAAAACAAGAGTTGCAGATAACAATAACATGATGCAAGCATCATGTGTACATGTCATGCCTTTTAAGTTAAGTAGCAATGGTACACACTCATTTTATGCTAAACATCTGTGCTGACCAAGAGGTACATAGTAAATGGTTACTGTAAACCAGAAACCTGAAGCTAAACCCACCAGTGTTCATGCAAAACATTAACAACTGACAAAATTACACTTACTGCAAACTACATGCTTATGACTATCAATAAGTCTACATAACAATACTTTGTCTATAAGTGCAAAGACTTCTCCAGAGAAAAAGTTTAATCCAGTGGCATTCTGCATTTAGATACAAAATCCCTTGGATTATTATTTCAGAATTGTACTGGTGTGAATGTTAAGGAAACTTGGAAATGTATCACTAGCAAGATGGTACTGAAACCCACTTAAAGTAATTCTCATTAATTAAAAAAAAAAACACAGTCTCATTTTGACAAATTCAGGATTAAGGATAATGTTACGTAAAAGTGCACAAACTCTCTACAGCTAAGAGGTGTAGTCCTTTCATTGTAAAAAAAATTATGTTTTCTGTGCCATATGGAACCAAGAGAAATTAGGTCATTTTCCTGCTGCATTAACAGAAACATGCACCTCTGTCCCAATTCACAGAAGCCATCTTGAAAAAAACTACCCCAACAATCTCATAATTTCTTTTAGTTCAAATAATAACTAAAAGCTGGACATATATTGATGCCTTAACACATGGGTCATTCATTAACCTCATGATCTGTGCACAAAGGAGTATACTAAGGTAGGGAGACAAGAGGGCTGTCTGCAGTCTAGAAATCTTGCTGCCTTAATGGCAAAAGAGTTCCCACTGATAGCTGCCATGTCAGTACTAAAGGCCCCAAATGATAAATATTTAACAGCAGCCAAAATAGTAGTTTAGAGCCAAAAGGACTCATAATACAGGAAGTGCTATCAAATCAAGAATGCTAATACAAAGTAGCATACTCAGTTATAGACAGATCACTGCACTTGGACAATATTGTCCTACTGCGTGAAAGAGCTGATAAACTACACACTTTAGATAAAATTCAACAGAAAAATAAAGCTGTAGCTAAAATATGTCATGCTCCTGCCTGTCACTGGTATATTTTGCCTTGTGGGTGATAAGCCACATGGTAATAACGTTTAGCCTTTCTGGGCCAAGTGACATTTGAGCATAAGAAATCAAAATCCTCAGGTTCCTGAGAAGCAGTGCAGATGATCTCCTAGCCTTTGAACACTAAATGAACTTGATGCCCTTGCACAGGTACTGGAGAGGATGTGGAAGCCTTCCAGTATGATCTGCGTTGTTTTGTGGACTTACAAAAGACACACCAGCCTGAACCACTGAATGTCCCTTATTGCATCACAACATTCCTGTTGTGTGCCATTTAGCCCTTATATGTAGAGTAAGAGTTGTGTTCATTCTCATAGAGAAAATACTGGATGTCTAGAAACCTGTTTACAAATGTGTCCCAAAACAGAGGAAGGAAATGAAAATAATGGACATTATAAAAACACTAATCATATACAAAAGAGTACAGTGATGGAAAAGCAGGGGGCAGCAATAAAACAAAATAAGCTAAACCTAAAAAGAGGGGCTTCCATTCATTTATCCACTGATTACCAGCTCAATTCAATACAAGGTTTCAGCACAACTGAAGCCTATCCCGGTACTCACACGGCACAAGGCAAAGTGACAGGAACTTATTTTGATTGGGGGGGGGGACCCACTGCAGGATATGTTTGCGTGCATGTGCACACACATGCACTTATACATACTCTCACTCACATGGCATACATACATAGAAACAATTTAAAGAGTCACCGGTTCACGTGTGGCATGATTTTGAGGTGTGGGATGAAATGGCAAGCACGCAGAGTAAATACAGATCAAAGAGCTGTGAAGCAGCAAAACTAAGTAAGGTATTGGGTCAATTGGACAGGAAAACAAGAAAAATGTCTCACACTTATCAAATGATATCTAGAAATCAGTGTATACCAAGATTATACATTCTGAAGGAGGTATGGGCCTCCTCAAAATTGATTGCATGTATAGATCTGCAGTCATAGGACTGCATACATATCTCCTGATCTCACCAGATTCAAACATAGTAAAAATTTGAAAACATGAACAGACCAAGTCTAAGACAACTTCCCTGCTTAGTTTAGCAGAATCATATCAGTGTCAAGCAGGAATCAAACCAGAAGCAGACAAAAATGAAGCTGCTACTGAATGTTTCTAATAAAAAATGAAAGAATGTAAGGTGAAGGATCAAATGAGAAGGAATGAAATGGGAAAAGAGCACAAATGTAGTTGCAAGTACAGAAAACTCCTGCAACAACCTTGTGTCAATCAGGATTTGACACAGGAATGGTTAAGGAGAGGTGAATTTAAACCAAAAGATGAAAGGTTAACAATATTAGTGGCCCAGGACAGTGGATTACATGCATACTGGTTTACAAAGTCACCTGAGCATGTGGGAGAAAGAGACAAATGCAGGTTCTGTAAAACAGAATCATGATATACTAATGACAGATGGCCTGTATACTGAAAGACATAATAATGTGGCAAGACTGTTGCATTGGGAATTAAGCAAACATTACAATATTGAAGTAACTGAGAAGCATTGGAAATGTCAGCCACAAAGCACTACAGAGAAGGATAAAGTTTATATCACATGGGATCACACATTACCAACAGTTCAAAAAATAGATGTGAGAAAACCAGATATTAAAATATGACAAAAGTAGCATTGGGAATTGCTACATCCAGTGATTACAGTGTCTTACGTACAAAGAGACACAAAGTCATAAAATACCAGGATTTGCAGGCAGAAATGAGTGCAGTGTGAAAAAAGGATACCAAGCCAGTTCCCATAGTGGTAGGAGCAATGAGTTTCATAAAAAATAATTCACAGTCTTACATTGATATGCAACCAATGCATTTAAGTCCATATCAATTGCAGGAGTCATTCTGAACACATTGAAGATGCTGCGAAGAGCACTTTAAGCTAACATCAAAGACTGAAAACAATACAAATTTCATGAACGTTAATCATAATTTGACTTAGGATTGGGATCCATTAGGGTCTATTCCTGTCATGGTATTAGAAATCCAAAAGACTTGGAGGAATTTAAAGTGGTAGAACAAAGAGCTGTGAGGTAGCAAAGATAGTCACTGTACAATCCTTGGAGTTCACAAACTGAACTCTGTTTACACAGTCATCATAAGCAGGAAGAAAGCAGTGATTAAGCTCAATATGCACTCATCCAAACTCAGTAGTTACCAGGATCTACTCACTGTTTTTCCTTAAGAGAAACCAGGGACTCCTCAAGCTCTGTGACTGAGCTAAGGACCTTTTTATCTGTGGAACATGGCTTTAAATCCTCATGTATCTTCACATCTTTATTTTCCTGCAGAAAAATATAAACTAAGTTAGGCGCATATAGTATTTCATCCACTGCATGAAACGGGAATTTTCAATGAAGTATCTTTAATAAAAATTACAACTCAGTATCATAGTACAAACAGACCAAAAGAGAGAGAGAATCTACATTTCCCATTCAGCATTGTAGTTTACTGCTATACAGTTGGTCAAGATTATTATGGCAAAAATGAGTGTCTTTTAGTGCATGACAAGTGAAGTATATAACATAATATAAATTGTAATATTACATTTTTAAAGAACAAGGCAAAGTTACAAATATATTAGCATTATTAACATACATAAGAACACATGCACACCATCCACAGTCATACAAGCACACACACACACACACACACACACACACACACACACACAAACACAGACCAGCAGTCATTACATGTATATTGGCAAGTACATAAATGCAGTTGATCATGACCCCTGATGCCTTGTGACACCCCACCTTAGCTAAGCTTATGAATAATGGCAGTGAAATATTCATCACTGTAAGATGTAAATATAGTGGAAAATAATGGAGTTTGCAAAAATAAATCGCTCATCCAAAAGAAGTGTACAAAGCCTTCAAACTCGGCAATGCTAAGGTCATGTCCATCCTAAAAGAACTGACTAAAACAATAAAAAGAAATTAGATTTCATCAGAGGTATCAAAACTAGTGAAAGTAACATGTTCTACAACCACATCTGAAAAATGAAGAAACAAAGACAAGAATAGTGTGCTAGACCAAAAAGGTCTCATCATGCTAGAAACAGATATAGAAAACACACTATCACACAGATGTAGATCAAAAATCATGCCAGAAACAGATACACATAACAGCGTTTATATCACGTTATCGAAAGCCGAAAACACTGAACACCATTTAATCGAACCTAAATAATCTAAAGCACACAATATCAAACATTCAGAACAATAAATTTTTTCCCAGGGAAAAAATTCGCTATTCCAAAACACATTCACACAACAAAGACACACCAAAAAAAATAGCAATCCACACACTTACACTTAAAACATACATCTAACCCTACACTAAACTATACAAACACTACTATCTATCCACTTACCTTAATCCAACCCTAACCATAAGGTCTGTCACTATCACACACTCACCTTACCTGTGCCCTAACCCTAACTCACTTAACCCGCCCCAACCCTAAACTCTGTCACTATCGCACACTCACCTCACCAGTGCCCTAACCCTAACTCACGTAACCCATGCCCTAAACCTAACGTCCACACAATCACAGACTTACCTGAACCCCCGTAACTTTGCACCACAGTGCTAAAAATAGCGAAGCCACAGAAATGGACAACCAAATTCTTTCCCTAGGAAAGAATTTGATGTTCTGCAGCTTCGCTATTTTAGCATTCAATGCATAATGTTCAACATTATGGCATTCGACGCTATCGGCTTTCGATAACATGATATGAACCCCAGATAACACACTATCACACAGATGTGGATCAACCATCATTCCAGAAACAGATACTAATAACACACTATCACACAGATGTGGATCAACTTTCATGCCACCAAGGGGAACTCCACTCTTCTACCCCAATGAAATACAATTTCATATTTTAAATGGTCACGTCTGCCCTCATTAAGGACAGAAATACAAGTTTCATATATGTGCAACCATAAATAGCCTAGTATAACCTTTTATTTACGTTCTTTATACAGCATTAAAAATGACTGTGTTCATAATGTATGGAAGCAAGATACTGTGGTGGTAATCACTAAGGAAAGCCATTCCAGAGACCCAGTTATTCACCAATAAGCCTCATAAGCACAGTGTGTGTACGGTGATGGGCAGAATAATCATGGAAATTACTCATGACAGACAAATGGGAACCTCCTTCTCTATAACCTTACTCAGTACAGCTTTGTTAAGAAGCATTATTGTATGCTAAACCTGATATTTTTGTGACTGTGACTATAGCACTGTATTACATTTTATCTGACCATGCAAATTATCTCCATCCGCCTAAATAGTTCAACATTGTATCCCATAACAAAATGATAGATAAATTCAAGTATCTGAAGGTAAAATTATGACAGAATATCTTGGGCACACAATGGGCTACATGGTCATACACAACAGGTAAGACCAGGAGGATTCATCATCATCTGTCATCAATGCAGTTGCTCAAGGCTCTGTCATGGAACCACTGGTCCTTTCTCACATACTTTTATCAGATATCAAAACTGTCTGTAGAATTGGTCTCAACAAACATGTACATAACTGAAAATTTAGGAGCATTGTCCTTAACAGCACTATCACCACCTCTTTATAAAAAGCATTTAACATTACACAGACTTAGGTTCAAAGGTGTGCACTAAGCTAATGGCCTGGAGCCTTTACAAGCCTAGCCCACAGAAGTGCCCTGGTATCGTGCAACCTGACGTTAGTTCCCAGTGCCTCTATCAATTAGAGCCACTGGAGTGATCCCTGGGGTGAACTTTCTATTTCCCATCCAGTCATCAAGATTTCTCTTGAAGAGGGCCAGTGAGGTGCTCTGCTTGACATGTATGGGAAGTCTATTCCAAAGCATAGGTAGTCTCTGGGTTATGAACCTGTCCCTCCAGCATGTTCTGTTGATTGTTGTAATGAGGTTGAGGTCTCTGGAGCATGTGGTGTGGAGAGATTGAGATTTGTTTAGATGTAGCATTTCTAACAGACCTGGGTCAGTCATGGCTTTATAAGCCAAACAGAGATTGCGTCTTAGTTGATGATATGAGACAGAGAATAGCTGGAGTTTTTTGAGTCTGTCCATGAAGGACATGTGTTTAAAGCCTAGGATCCTCTTTGTGAGGTACTTTTGTGGCCTTTACAGCTGTTGCATGTGTCTAGTGAGGTACATGCCAAATGAGGCATTATACTCAATGACTGGCCTAATGAGCAAAGAGTAGAGAGAGATGATGACCTTTTTTTTCCTGGATGCAAAACCCTTGGTAATGAGATGTGCCACATAGAAGGACTTTCTGACCACAGTGGTAATGTGGTGGTCGAAGGAGAGGTTGCTGTCAAGTTGTGTCCCCAGATCTCTTAGAACGCCTTCAGTGTTCATTGGGCTCCCATCGATGTGGCAATTAGTGGGAACTGAGTTTTCCCCAAAGGGGATGATGAAGCATTTTTTGGCATTAAGCTTAAGGCCATGGTTTCAGCACCAGTTATTGGTCTCATTGAGGCCTTTCTGTTGGATGTCTACATCACTTGGGAAGTTAATAATGTCTCCCAGCTTGCAGTCGTCTGCGAACTTGGTCAGCCAGAGTCCCTCCATGTTGGCTTGGACTTCTGAGAAGTAGATGCCAAACAGGAGAGGACCCATGGCCGATCTCTGTTGGACTCCACTCGTGACTGGTTGGCAGTCTGACTTGAAGTCCACTACTTTCACACTGTGGGTTCTATCTGTTAGCCAGTTTGCAACTCACCTAGTGATATACGGGTTGAAGCCTAGTTTGATGAGTTTAGCAATAATTTCTGAGTGGGGAATGGTATCAAAGGCCTTGGCTAGATCGAGGTAGGCTGTATGAACTGCCTTGTCCTCATCCAAGGCTCTGGTGACTGATTCAAAAAAGTCAACCAGGTTGCGCTGGCATGATCTACCTTTCAAAAAACCAAATTGAGTGAGATCTAGAATTTGGAGATTCTCTATATCCTTGTTAATTAGGTCCATGATAATATGCTCCATAGCCTTACATATCAAACTCGTCAGGCTAATGGGGCGATAATTTCCAGGGTCTGTAGTCGCTCCCCCTTTATGGAGAGGGATGGCTGTAGCAGTGTGCCATTCACTAGGGACAAAGCCTGAGGTGAGGCTGTGATTGAACATTTCACACAGATGTGGTGCCAGTTCACTTTGTAGTTCATGTAGAAAACATCCAGGGATATTGTCAATCCCATGGAAGCTGTATTCTTGGCCTTGGACAATGCAGCTTTAACCTGTGCTGTAGTAATGTTGGGTGCCTGGCATTCCACCGGTACTGTGATTGGTCCTTTAGGGGGGAGAGAGGGGTAAAGTTGGCACTGAATCTGTCAGCCAGTATGTTGGCAATATCTGTTGGCTCAGTATAGGAGGTACCATTGTATAGTAACTCAGAGCAAACCTGGGTATTGCCGTGGAGATTCTTGATGTAACTATATAAGGCTTTGTGGTTGTTTTTAGTGTCTGTCACAATTCTGCCTTCATATCTGGTTTAGAGGTTTTGATGAGGGATCTCAACTTTTTGTTTTGGCTAATAAGGAGTTTTTCCAGTCTTGGGACTTCACCTTTCTCTGCAACAGTTTCTTCCTTCTGTTGTAGAGTTTAGTCATGGCAGGGGACCACCAGACTGGCTTCCTTTTTTTGAAGGAGAGCGTCTTGGTTCTGTTGGGTATGGCTAGTTCCATGCATTTATGTATGTCTTCGTACAGTGCATCAGTAAATAATTCAGCAGTCATGCATCCATTTTCCATTGACATGGATGCCGTGAAGTTAGCCACCTCTGTTTTTAGGAGCCCAAAGTCAGCTTTGGAGAAGTTTTTCATGGTGATTACCTTTGTGGGGGTATGGGTGAGATGTGGATTGCCATGGTGATTAGTTTGTGGTCGGATCTAACCAGGGAGGAATTGACTATTGGTGTAGAGCAATGGTTGCCCATGTTAGTAATAACCAGGTCAAGGATGTTGCTTCCTCTAGTGGGGGTAAGAATGAGCTGGTCCAGGGCATTGGAACTGATGAATTCCAGGAAGCGTTGAGACAGTGTATAGGTGCATGAGCAGTTTTCCCAGTTGATGGAGGGGTAGTTGAAGTCACCTAGTATGAGAGTGTTGGGTTGGACACTAATAGTTTCCAGGGTGCTTAGGAATGTGGAGTGAGAGTCTTGGGACATGGTTGGGGACCTATAGCAGGCTATGACCTGAATCACCATCTTACCCAATGTTAGTAGTACCTGAAGTATCTCAGATGTGTTATGCTGGGTTTCTAGTCTGAAGGTGTGCATATCCTTTATGAATATGGAGACACCACTGCCTTTGGAGCTTCAGTCCATGTCTCTTTTCATGTAGTCCAGGGAGGTGCGTCTCAGGTCACTCACACCCACATGGACAGTGACAGAGTCATACCTGTACTTGTTGTAGAGTGACCTGAGTGTGTGTGTTATGTGTTGGATTCTGGCACTTGGTACATTAGTGATGACCTTGCCTTCAAATCCATGCAAAACTTTACCATTTGTCAATCAATCAATAAATAAATTATTAAAAAAAAACTGTATGCACTACTGATCGGCAACATCTAAAACTTGTCAAAGCAGTTAAAAACTTTGGAGTCCTTGTAATGATGACTTTTATTTACCATCCATAAAGCATATGGAATTGCACACCTGATCCTTTTGGGGACTTGACAGCCATGCCAAAATAAGATATGCTTAATGATCTCTGAACTCTTAACTTCTTACATTCAGATTTGTAGATTAACAGCTGATTATCTTCAACAAAGCCACAAAGCCAACATATGGCTCTATTACACTTTTAAAAAGATTTTGAGAAAGTCTTGACGTGGTTCAGCACCAACAGACTGATACACAGCCCAAAAATCAGCCACTATGTTTTTGGCACAAAGAAAAAAACAAATAAATCCAGATCTCTCCCCATTAAAGACTAAGATGGAAATCACATATCTCAGGTATCTAAAATCATATACTTGAGATGTCTGGTCAGATCCCTTCCTTTCATCCATTTATAACATATCCAAGCAACTAAAATCTGCCACAACCCCAAAAACCATCAGATATGAGAACCAAAAAGAAAAACAAAACTGCTGGATAAATGTATTCATTTCAAAACTTGAGAATCCATTGCCCCTTCTTACTTTTTACAGTAAATTCAATATATAACTTTCTCATGCCACCCTAAATAAAGTATGAGACTTAATTAGCATTTCATGGGAAAGAAAAGCACAATCTTACTAACTGTACTATGCCAGCTGTCTAACAATCTCATCCAAGGCCTCATTATTATATACTGATTATTACATACTGCACTCACTTTCTTACTCAAAAAATATAAGTAGCAAGCTTTTCTTATCCAGTATGCTGTACTGACAAAGTATTTACTCCTACTTCATGAAATGGTCAACATCAGAGATAAAAAAAAAAACTATCACATTTTCAAAAGAAAAGAGAGAGCACCTCAAATAAAAGTAAAAGTATACAATGTTTCAGAGACTCTGTTCTCTAATTAGGTTTCAAATGCTTTTCAGTAAATTGACACAATATGTAAATTTTACTGGTACTGTGTTTGTCAGAATTTGTTTCTCCAAATGGATACATTTCTTAATTCTTTACACATACACTATTGTACATTAAGCACAGGAGACACTCCAAGTACAGTTAACTGTTGACAAAACATCTATTCAAATCATAGCTAGCTACAGACCCCCAACCATGACTCAGGATACCCACTCCACCTATCTGGACTTACTTGAATCCATCAGGATTCAACCCTCTACCCTGATCCTGGATGACTTTAACTACCCAACCATAGAGTGGAAGACCTATTCTAACCCAAACATGAATGCCCATAGATTCCTCGACTTCGTCAGTGTCAGTGCATTGGATCACCTGGTCTAAACCAACATGAGTAGTCACTGTAGCGGCCCTATAGTGTCATCCTCCTTGGTAAGATCCAACCATAAAGCAATCACTTTTGAAGTCACCATCTCCCCTGACCCCCCCCCCCCTTATCAGGGTCAAACAAAAAAAACTTTTCCAAAGCTGACTACAATCTCCTGAGAGAAGGTATAAGCACCTTCACAGCCACCGTCCCTTCAGGTGGAACTAGCACTGATGCCCAAGTCTACACCAAAAAACTATATGAGCACCTACATAGCTGTATGAACTCAGCAATACCCAACAGGAACAAATCATCTTCCTCAAGGAAGAGTAAACCTGTCTGGTGGACAGCAGCAATAAACAAACTCTATAATAAAAGAAAAAAAATTGCTGTCCAGGTCCAAGAAAGAGCAAGTGCCAAGTTGGAAGCAATCTCTCCTTTTATCTGAACAAGCAAATAGAGTCACTGGTGAAATCCTCTAAGGCTAACTTCAAGTCCAAATTGGCCACATCTGCTAAGGCAATCACAAGGCCTTCTTCACATAAGTCCACAATCTCAAAGGTAACACCCAAATCTGCTCTGAACTGGTGGTCAATAACACCACATACACAAACACCATAGATATAGCCAACCTGCTGGCAGACAGGTTCAGTAAAAACGTCACACCCCTGCCCCCCCATCAGTAAACCAGAACATCCCCAGCACCTGCCCTCTCCCCTCATCACCAGGGAGCAGGTCTTTAATGCCTTCTCAAAGGCAAAAAATACAGTCTCCATGGGGGCCGACAACATCCTTGGCTGTATCCTACATGAACTCAGGCAAGACCTCACAGCTCCATTAGGCACCCTATTCAACCAAAACCTGAGCACCGGCTTCGTCCCATCCAAATGGAGGACAGCCACTGTCATTCCTCTAAACAAAGGTGGAGCATCCACTGACCCAGGCAATTATAGGCCTATCAGCCTAACTAGCCAGATCTGTAAGGCCATCTAATGCATTATTATGGGCCATATAAACAAGGACATTGGCAACCTCCAAATGCTTGACCCCACACACTTTGTTTTTTCAAAGGGAAATCGTGCTTGTTAAACTTAGTCGACTTCTTCTAAACGGTCACCAAAGCCATGGATGAGGGGAAGATTGTCCACACAACCTTCCTTGACCTAGCCAAAGCCTTCGACACTATTCCTCACTCAGGCATAATAGGTGAACTCTCCCAGCTAGGCATTAACCTGTATGTTACCAGATGGGTAACTAAATTACTCACTGATAGAACCCACTCAGTCAAAATAGGGGAAGCGACCTCTAGTAGTAGACCCGTAATGAGGGGTGTACCCCATGGCTCAGTCTTGGGGCCTCTGCACTTTTTGATATACTTTTCTGAGGTGCAAGCCAAAACAACTGGTCTGTTGTAAACCAAGTTTGCAGATTACTGAAAGCTAGGCACTGTCTTAAATTCCCCTAGTGATGTGAACATCCTCCAAGAGGACTTACGCAAACTAATGACTGCTGCCAGAAACATGGCCTCAAGCTGAATGCCAAGAAATGCATCATCATCCCCTTTGAGGAAAATGGCATCCCCACTAATTATCACATTAATAGCAACATTCTAAGCACACAATCAGTTGTGAGGGACTTAGGCACCCAGGTTCATAGAAACCTGACTTTTGACCACCATGTTGGCTCCGTTGTTCAGAAAGCTTTCTACATGGCCCATCTCATAGGTAAGGGCATTTCATCCAGGAACAAGGAGGTCATAACAGCCCTGTACTTCTCCCTTATCAGACCCATTATCGAGTACAATGACCCCTTCAGCATGTACCTTGCCAAGCACATGCAGTAGCTGGAGAGACCACAAGGTTCCTCATCAGGAAAATCCAGGGACTCTAACACCTATCCTATATGGATAAGCTAAAAGCTCTGCCCCTCTACTCAGTCTCATACAGACTGCTCAGATGTGACCTGTGTCTGGCATACAAGGCCATCTCAGACCCAGCCTTGATGGAGTTACTACATATCCATAAGTCAAACTCCACTTGCACAACCCACATGCAAGGCCTCACCCTGATCTGTGACATTAATAGAACTTGTTAGTGGGATAGCTTTGTGTCCCAAAGACTTCCCCATCTGTGGAATAGACTCCCTCTCCATGTCAAGCAGAGTACCCCTCTAGCCCTCTTTAAGAGGAACCTGGATGACTAGCTGGAAAACAGAAAATACACCCCTGGGATCTTATCTGTGTCCCTGCTGAACAGGGGAAACAGGTGTTGACTTTGTCGGAACATGGGCAAAATTCTTGGCTAGTTTTATAAGGGCATCTGGGCCACTAGCCTAGAATCCTCCTATGAACCTAAGGATCACACTGCATAATATGAATATTTTTGTTTTTACTCTGCATTATTGCAGTTTTGTTATCTAGGCCCTGGTCATGGCTAAAAAGAGTCTTTGGATCAGTACACTTAACCAAGTTAACAAATAAATAAAATATATTTCACAGTGTAAACAGTACACCTGGTTACATTCAGTAATGCAAACACGTGACATACATTTCCTAGATATCCCCACTAACTCATTTAAGAGTAAATAGATGCAAAAAAGAACAAGTACCACTATATAACAGAATGATTAAAAAGGTTATTTAAAAGATTTTACCATCTTGTACAACAGCAATATTTACAGTTCAGCCATAGAAGAATTAGCATTCCCCATGCCACTCATGAGTAAATTCTTCATGGATGAAAAGGATTATTGCACTAAAATGCAATGGAACCCTGAAGCTTTGAAACTTTAGACAAAACATTCCATACAACTATGGCAAATCTTACACCACTTTAAAAGAAAGAAATTTAACTAAGAAAATACTACAGCTAGATTTTAAATATATGTTCATGGTATAATTCCACTGAGTCAGACTCAGGCATCATGGTTATTTTACCTGTTCGTCAAGCATTAACATCTTTTGCCTATCCCTTGTGACAACTCTATATGAACAGTGTGAAAATCTCCCAGAAACACACACCCTATCGCGCTTCATTGCTTACATCTGTCAGAAGTTGGTTAATGATGTTTCAGATTCCTAATTGATGTCAGGCTGGAAAGTAAATGCCTGGAGGTCAGACAGTCAAACACAATAAATTTAAATGGGAGAAAAATCTTTTAAACTGAACAAATAATTTGAGTTAAAATATTTCACACATTAAACTGCTTAAATGTGGCACTTACTCCATGAATTTGGTACTTTGATTAAGTTATATTAAAACAATATCACTCTGTAAGAATTACTTTTCATGTACTTTAGGGTTTAAATGAGAGGAGTCAGCCCACTCAACTAGTGCTGCAGATGTGAAATGAGAACAAATGAGGTTTGGTAACAAATCAATTTGTCCAGGGACATCTACAGGTGGGGTCAGATAAATATAGTAGCAGGAATTAAGAGGGTGGGAGGATGAAAGGGTTAAACAGGAATATGGGATGATTGGAAGGAAATAAGGTAAGGGTGGGGAGGGGCTTAAGGTTTTTTTTAGGCAAGTGTAACTGGGGAAGGAATCACATTTTGTCGTGAACTTTCTATAGCAAGTGTTACGTCCCTGATGACCTTCGGGTGCTTTGGTGTACAAGTGGGCCTTGGGTTGATGGTGGTAGGTATGGTGGAGCTAGGTAGCAGTGTTAATTGATTATTTATTTAGTTATGTATTTGGATTTTTTTTTTACTATATTTTTCAAACCTCTATTCCTTTGCCTATATTCATTAAAATACAATTTTCAAGAAACTGTATTTACATTTTCCTGTAAATGTACATTAGAGCACCTTCTGTCACATGTTTAGCAAATCAATGCACAGAGAATAACATTAATATACTCAGGATGCTGTCGATCTCATTCCTGGAATCATGCAACAGGCAGCTAAATGATAAAACTTATAAAACAAGGCCTTATAGGACATTCACATTGCTAGGAGTGTCCACTCTATCTGTGTTATGAATAGTTACTAATACATATGTAACATAACGAATAGACTTTCACTGTTAAAAGTTTTGGTACTTGTGTTTACAAAATATAATACACAATTATGATCATCACTTCTCCTATGTCTTCTGTGTTGTATTTCCCATTTTCTTTAAATGGGCTGATGCCTGTCCAATGGCAAAAGTGTAAGATGTGATCTGTACGCTTTTTTTTTTCCTCTCTTAGATACCAGCTTGGTCACATGTGCTTTATGCCTCACCGGAATATTGCATTTGGCAACTTGGGATTGCTGACGTTGTGTATCGTGAATATGTTTGTGTATGTATTGACTGTGAGTCTGAAATACTTGTTTTGCTTTGTTTGACATTTCTGTATCATATTCATTTGGTAGTCATGCTTGTACATGCAGGTGAGACCAACGGGCTGCTAGTTGTTTGCTGTGTGTACATGTGTACTTACATATGGTCCATCTCTGTCTGTCAATGTCTATGTGTAGTCTGAGTGGTTGCTTCCTTGTGGGTTGTCATTGGTCATTCTGTGGTGTCATTGGTTTTCTCCTTTTGTCGTTTTTTTTTAGCAGGGAAGGAAGGGTTTTTTTCTTTCTTCTATTGCATCGGATGTGGAGTTGTCCAGTGGTTGGTTGTGCCATGCTTGTTTGGTGACTATGGAGCTGCATGTTGTGGTTTGTGCTGGGTTTGGGCCATTTTGGAGGCTTGGGACATCAGTGAAGGTGCCTCCATTGGGGTGCCTTTGAGGAGTTTGTTGTCATGGCAGATTTGTCTGGCTGGTGATAAGACATTTGTTGGTGGATGACAGTACATCTGGTGTGCTTCATAGATTTGATTCGGCACATTGCATGGCCTGGGGGTGCTTTGGAATACCCTTTCTGTGGGTATGCATTACTTTAATTCATGTGTTTCTCTGCTCTGTGTTTTTTCAGTCAAGTGCATGCTTGCGAGCCTTGAGGTGCTCACGAGTGGTGGTGTTGCCACGCATGGGACTTCCAGGCAGATGGGGGGCACTTTGGATCAGGCAGAGCCACTAACTTGATTTTGACACCCACCAGGATGGTTCTTTACATCCGCACTGGTGTGCGGGTCTGCAGGTGTGGATGAAGAAACAAAAAAAAAGACTGAGATGGGGGAGCTGACCTGCTGAGTTCTGGATGGTGGTGGGGTCAGTTCGGCTGCTGATTTCACAGGTAGAGAGTCATGCTTCTCGCCTATGCAGATTTTCGCAGACTGTCCAGGTTTGCATAATATTTTGGTTGATATTTCATTGCATTTGTTTTTCTGGCAGGTTATTCAAGAGTTGCGTCAGAACATAGTGTCATACATATGGGTTGCAGAACTTCATGCCCTTCAGAGGGCTCATGCTAGTGGAGAAACTGTTGTTCCATCTACTTCCAAATATGTGAGAACAATGTTTGGGGGATGTCCCTGTTTCTGGGCCTTTGTTTCCCATTATTTATAGCTTGGTGTTTAGCAGGTAAAGCATATCAGCTTTGCAAAAGCTGTTAACTGCACATGGGCATAGCACAATTAATGGTTGGTGAGAGCTTTATTTTCAACCGATAGCTCAAAAGTTTACAGATTTCAGCATAACTTCCAGAGGTTGCCTTAGTTTTGGGCTGTTCTTCATAAAGTTTGGGGTTGCCTGATGTCATACATCTTAGTTTTTGATTCCATATTTCTCAGGCAAAACATTCTAACATCAGTTCGGCTAATCTAGCAATTATTGGGTTTAAAGGAACAACATTTAAGATCAGTCGCTATTGTAGGTCTTTGTTCCCCCATTATTTTAGGTTCTCTCAGAATTCTTGCACTAAGAACCTGAGAGGGGTTGACCATATTAAATCTATTTAAAATGTATATATAAAAACAATGGTGGCAATGTTATGGTTTTTAGCAAGTCATTATGATGCTCAGGAGCTTATGGTGGAGTGTACAGGCAAGGGCGGGCATTTGAGTGCAGACTTCGAAGTTTTTTTTTTGTTTTTGTTTTTTTTTTCCAAACAATATGCCTTGTATTGAGGTACACTTGAGCTTGGAGTCCTGAGCTTTATAAGTGATAAGAGCAATAGTTATATGTGTCTGTATACAAGTCCCTATTCTGACCCCTTTTTCCCACTTCATTTATAGCTTTAACCAGATGTTTTACTCTAGGAAGTTGAGAGATTTGGCAGGCATGCACTGTTTCTATGATTTGTACTAAGGGGACTTTGCTTTTGCCAGATGGGGCAGAATGGACAGATTTTATCTTACAATTTAGGCCGTCCATTAAACATGGGTGGTTTCAAGAATTTTGAGTCTATGGTAGTTGTTGGGGGGGGTGTAGTGATAATGTGTGGTGGGGTCTGCATGTGTTTGTGCTGTGGGGGTTATGTTGCGTAAAGCCTCTGCATTAACACCAAGGTCATTGCAGACTCTGAAATCTGCTGTATTGGCAGAAGTATGGACTGATAACATTTTCTTTACCCTTTTTATTATTTTGTCTTCCATCTCCAAGATGAGGAACCCTGCAAGATATAATGGGGTATAAGTAGGCAAAAGGTGCAATATTTTCTAATGGCTCAATGACTGCTTTAGCTATAATGACCATAGGATGGCTAAGAATGGTGTTTTTATTTATAGTATAGGCCTTTTAATGGTATAATGTTTCACTTCTGTTTACCTCGGATATCAGTTAGATGGTTAACATGGAATGTGTGCCAGACTTTTTCGGCATGGAACTTTTAGGAACATGACTTTCATGATCCAAGCGAGGAATGCTCCTCAAGGTGAGGTATACTTCAGAGGAATGGGCATGAAGGTAATTTACAGTTTAAGCATCTTAGGTTTCATTGCAGTTTAATGTTGTGGTTACTGCTGATTGCAGATCAAAGCAGTAAATTGGAGAGGCTGCCAAGGTCGGACTTTTTAATAGATGAATGACATTTTGTTTAAATTAATTTGGGCAAGAGTGATTGCACGGGGATACTATTGTACTGCCCTTTTATGGAAATATTCTTCTGACCATTAGAACAGAAGTTAACCTGGCCCATGCAGTGTTTATAGCTTTTGAATTATCCTTCATATGCAGTGTCTAGTTGGTACCTCACATTATGTTCTGTGTTTTAATAGGTGTCACTTAAATGCATAGGGGTAATTATTTCTGCTTGTGGTATAAGTCAAAGGCTTTTAATGCTATTATGAAGTTTTGCTTTGTTGTGCAGAAGATTTACAGTTTTCTGTTCTTTTGCAGATGGGGAAGTGCAAAGTGGCCATCATCAAAAATTTTCCTGAGTGGGTGAAGTGTTGGGGCAGGGATAGATTGCATATGTTATGGAGGTTCGGGTTCCTATTACATTATCAAAAGATAAAGTAATCGAATGCTCAGAACTTCGAAATGGCCGCATTTCAAAGATCGCATTGTGAGATTGCAGTACAGAGAAGATTGGGATATTTGCCCTTTCCTCACTGTAGTGCAATCTCGGAGTTGGAATATATATTTAGCGGAGGGTGTGGGGGGCTGAAAGTTTCGATATGCAGCCATTTCGAAGTTCTGATCGTTTAATTACGTTCTCTTTTGATAATGTAATATGAACCCATGGAGCTCACCTGACTCCTGAATTTTGCATACTTTGAGGGGAATGGTTTTGGCTTCTTGGCTGGCAGGATGTTAGGATGTTGAGAGAAGGGATGTGCACAATACAAGGACATTTGAAGGAGGGATGTTACTATTTGTAGTTCAGTGTCTAGCATCAAAAGTTTAGTAGATGTTGGGGGATAAATGGTTAATTTACATTTGGACTATATGATGGTGGTATGAGTTTTTGGGGTTAAGGCGAGGTGTGTTAGGTTGGCTGGCAATGATCAGTTGTGGTAAAGGATTCTGGGGCAGTTTTTGATAGGAAGGTATTTGGTAGGGCATTTTGAAGTTTGTTAAATTATGTTTAGGCTAGGGAACAAGGAGGATTTGTATAGTTTCACAGGTGACAGGGTTATGCGACTTTACTAAATCTGGGAGGATAAGTCATATGTTTAAATGGTTGTGATAGGTGGACAGTGCGAAGACTGTCAGCCTATGGCTATTAACAAGACGGGTTGTTGTGAGGGCTGGCACTGGTATACTGGAGGTTTACTGTTACAGTCTGGGGGTTATTGCCTTTATGGATGTAGTGAATTCATTGTGGATGTATTCTGGTCATTTAGAAGGTGGTTCGTTGGTCAGCAAATTCTAGGATGGTCATTATATTTTTCTGCTAATACTGGATAGTTAGTTGGTCAACAAATACTAGGATGGTCATTACATTTTCTGCTTATACTGGATAGTTGGTGTGATGGCAGGATTTTTCTTAATTGATCCATTAGGAAAGGAAATCTCATTTGGTCATTAGTATACTTGTTGGGTGGATAAAGAGGCTGCAGTTAGACATGATGGCATGTCACTGACCTTTTTGTTTTAGTGACATTAGGCATTTTAGGGTTCTGGTGGTACATTGTGCTTGTGGGGTTTCACCTGGCTTGGGTTTAGTGTTCTGTGGTGCATTTGGCAGGTGATTACCTGGGAATCAGTTTGGTCGGGCCTTTTGGCAGATGGATAGGGAGGTTGAGGCAGATTTTCATTTGTTGACAAATTGGGCATCCAATGATCAGACAGGGGATTTCATTTGGAGGGTTGGGTTGGTGACTTGTTGGATGGATGGAAGGGCAGCTGAGTGGAGGTTGAATATTGGGAGTTTCATGTTAAGCTGGTTTAGGAGGTTCAGATGGCGTGGTTGGGGATTAGAGTTTATTTTCATTTGTTTAATATGGAAGTGGTATGGTTTGTGATGGTTGTGCTGTTAAAATGTTATGAAGGTCATTTAATATCATATTGCTTATAATGGATACTTGGTAGGATGGCAGGATTGCTATTAAATGGAATTTGAAAAGATATTTCATTTGGTTATTATATTAATTGGGTGGTAAAATGTGGTTGCAGTTTGGCATGATGGTATGCATTTGCCTCTGTGTGGTTTTAAGTGGCAGTGGGTATAGTGTTTTGTTTGTCCAGTTAGCTGGTAATGACCTAGGAATCATTATGAATCTTCTGTAGGTAGTTAGGTAAGTGAGCTCTTGGCTAATACACAGTGGTTATGCTAGTTTATGAGATTATGGTTTGTTACTTTACCATTGGAGAGGGATCACTGGTTTAATTTCAGCCATTTATTATCCTGTGCCTTCAAATGAGGCTAAGTGAAAACTGGTTTACTATTAAAATTTCGAACGGCACTCCGTCGAATGTGCTATAGTCGGCAACGGAAGTTCGAAAACGTTGAATGTCGAAGTCAAAAAATCAATCTAGGAATGGTTTTAACATGGGTCAAGGTAGATGTTCAGTATTATTCTGAACTACAAACATCTCCCCTACCTCGACCCATGTTAAAACCCATTCCTAGATTGTTTGTTTGACTTCGCAATTATCATTTTCGAACTTCCGTGTTTGACTATAGTACAGTCAACGGAATGCCGTTCGGAATTTTAATAGTAAACCGTGAAAACTACAGTAAAGCAATCTATTATCCATATTAGTTTTGTAAATTGATAGAATAATATGTCTTATTTTAGGCAAAATGCTGAAAGCAATTTGGGAGCCCACTAAAAATGTTTTTTGTTAGTAAATCACTTGTATTTTATGTATTAGTACAAGCTGACGACCATCTGAGCAGAAATGGTTCTCTTTGTTCACTCTCCAACTAAAAGCCTTATCACACCTCTTGCCTCTTTATGGTTTCTTCAGGAGCAAGAGACAGAGACTTTCCAAAAGTTTGGGTTCCCATATTCAAAATTTCATGAATATCATGATTGGTGACAGATTTAGTAATCTCTTCCACATTGATGCAAATCAAAAAATACAAAAACATCACTTAATAAAACACTTTTAGTTTTTTGTCATCTAATATTCCAAACCAAATTCTATGCAATAAGCAAGTAAATTCACTCCCAGTTCTTTGTAATTTAAGCAGCACATGTCCCTTATGATACTTATCTTAAAGATTAACCATATCAATAAACAATTACATTAGAACATATTTGTTTCTCGGGTAAGTGAGCTGGTCATTCCCAGTTAAATGCAATAAAGCTATGAATCTCTGAAATGCTGGAGAAAAAAATCATGTAGTCAGGCCAAATCCCACAGCATTCAGCAGCTAAGAAATGTCACTAACAAAATAAAACTAGATCTTATCTAAAAAAAATCACTGACCCATTCCAGTGAAGCAAAGGTCATGTGGGAATGTTTACTACTTACTATGTAGTAATGTCACTACACCTTCAGACATACCACATGAAAATATGAATGAAAATTTCCAAATTAACCATTCACTAACATGCCTTATTGCTTAGTACAAATGAAAGAAATCCCTGTAGTGTCCAGACATAATATACAGACTACATCATGCACACAAACAATTCCAAACGGGAAACAGCTATTAGAACATCCTTGGTTTATAGCAAACAGGTAGAATATTTTAAGTTTTGCAGTAGGTAAGAATGCTATTTTCCACTGTACTAAAAAAGACCTGAACTAAAAAAAAAACATTATAACAGTAAAAGCTGCAGCTTACCTGACTACTAATTTCTTCTGGTATTTGTTTTATCAACATCTCCTTTCTTTCCTCAGCCTCTTGCTTTTTTTCAGTTTCTTCAGAAACATGGGAGGGAGGCTGTCTTTCAGCTTTGATTTTTCTCTTTACAACTCTATCTTGGACATCTCTGTGCACAGATTTAACAATTTCTTCCACCTTAATGGAAAGCAAAACATACACAAACATGAAAACAGATGCAACAAAAATTATGGGGAGGAGCAATTTACTTAATATAAAATTTAGGATAAATAAGACAATACATTCCTGTGCCCTAACATGCCATCTTAAACCACAGTCAGAAAGCAAGCAAAGCATCTCATGAGACTTCACAAGCTGACCAACAAGAGTTCATAGGTTCATAGATTAGTATTAGGC